>NW_015113591.1:132942-195884 GCF_001443285.1 Poecilia latipinna
CACAGCATCTTGCAGCGGCATGCTATTCCATCCGGTTTGCGTTTAGTTGGACCATCATTTATTTTTCAACAGGACAATGACCCCAAGCACACCTACAGGCAGTGTAAGGGCTATTTGACCAAGAAGGAGAGTGATGGGGAGCTGCGCCAGATGACCAGGCATCCACAGTCAACGGACTTGAACCCAATCGAGATGGTTTGGGGTGAGCTGGACCGCAGAGTGAAGGTGAAAGAGCCAACAAGTGCTAAGCATCTCTGGGAACTCCTTCAAGACTGTTGGAAGACCATTTCAGGTGACTACCTCTTGAAGCTCATCAAGAGAATGCCAAGAGTGTGCGAAGCAGTAATCAAAGCAAAAGGTGGCTACTTTGAAGAACCTAGAATATAAGACATATTTTCAGTTGTTTCACACATTTTTGCTAAGTATATTATTCCACATGTGTTAATTCATAGTTTTGATGCCTTCAGTGTGAATATACAATTTTCATAGTCATGAAAATGAAGAAAACTCTTTGAATGAAAAGGTGTGTCCAAACTTTTGGTCTGTACTGTATCTTGGAAAAGGCAAGTCAATTCAAAGGTTCAATGTAGCTTTTACCACCAAGGATCAGTGACCATCCACAGTTAAGAACCACGGTGTTTGGGCTATGTCAATTTCTTGGATATGACATCCCATTTTAAGGACATGGAGAGTGTAATCCCCACACTCTACAGTAACACTCCAACCAAGTAGTAGCATCAGGAGCAAGTAGGACAGCTTTATCAAGTGACACACACTGCCACGGAATTTTGTGTCACCATAACTGCGCATTTCCTGATGTGATGTTGTTTTCCCTGGAGCTATTGGTGTGCTATTGTTTTCTCTTTTTATTGGGTGCGGGGAAGTCATTTGCTTGTGTTAGGGACATGTTGCATTGTAGCCCATCTGGCTCATCGTTGTATGTGAACTGAATCTTGAATCGCCCATTTCTAATTTGGAATTAGAAGCTTTTAAGTGACATTAAGCAACTAAGGAATGCAAATGAGTAATTATAGTGTTAATAAATACGTAAAATTTTGGTATGATTCTGTGTATGTTTTGCAACTTTAAAGGTGGAAGGTTCAAATAAACTCAAATTTGACATTTGATCAGTAGCAAAAACAGCAGTACATTTTTTGGGCAATTGAATACTTTAAGTGAAGATATGAAGAAAAACAGTAAACATTTTATGGTACAGTACCATTAACTGTTACCAGTGTCCAGTTGTTGTAACTGTGTTGCTGCTGTTTTAGTACATCTCACTCTATGGTTGCATTATAGGGCTTTTCCTAGTGGAAGAGTAGTTCGAAAATTTAAAAGGATAAAATTAAGCGACATTAATGTGATTAGCTATGTGTTGAAAGTCTTGCGCTCTCTCACTCCGACGCAGCCTAAGTTGAACCGCGTACATGTTTCAATATATTGCAGAAGGTAATTTTCTTTGATCTGTTGTTCCTCTGGTTATGAAAATAGCTTGATAAGTTTTCTTCTCAGCAATATAGCTTTCATAATAACAAGTGTTGTTGTTGCCCCAAACAAGTGACAATTAAGGATTATGTACTTTCCAATTTTGGATAAAGATTGAATTTTTTAGTCAGATGAAAACTGCATGATTTCTTACTCTTTAGTCAAGACGATGCTATCATCAAACCAGTCATTAGAGTTAACTTCAATGGTTTTAGGTTGTGTAGCGCTAAAATTAATTCAAAACTCATCGGCGCTGATTTTTTAAATTTTGAGATATCAGTGATTGGCCGATACTTGCATATGAAGTCGATCTCATCCACCGATCTTATCTACCTCTCCAGTTTTTGAGGTGTAAAACTCAAAAACTGACCTCTTCTGCTCTGCTGTGAGAAAGGTTTGACTGTCAGTCAAACCTGACAACTGTAAATGCGCCATCTCATGTCGGCACATTTACAGTTAACAATATCCAATCTTACCAACTCAGCGACTTTCGTGCTATATTTAGTGACACTTCAGACAAAAAAAAAAAAAATTCGTATCGGCCAAAATCAGAATCAGCGACCGGTCAAAAAACTGCAATCGGTGCATCCCTAATGCTAACTGCGATAATCAATCAGGACCTAATTGTTATGAGTTCGCAATTTTGATGAACATTTTTTAAACAATATTTTAGCTTTTAAACTTTATGTATGTTTTCTGCATTTCTTTGTTTTAGTAAACATTTTGTTTTTAGACAAAAAAAAAAACAAGTTACAAATAATCTTGATTTTTTTAAAAGTATATTTTTCATGCTGCTAAATAATGTTATTTCATCAATTCTGCTGTTATATGCAAGTCAGCTATATGACGAGTTAGTCTAATAACCATTTACACCTTATAAAGCAAAACGCAAATCATAATTGAGTTCAATGGTTAATTGTGGCTGTTTATGAAACTACAAGGTCGAGGCAGTGAGAGCTCTAGGATATGAAGGGCAATAAAAGTGTCATACTAACTGAGTAGGGTTTTGGCAGATGAAGGTGTTTGTCACATTTACATGGCAGTACTGAATGTACATGGACATGGCAAAGGGCTTTTGATGAGGCGGTGGTGGATTTTGCACAGAGCTGAAACTTTCAGTACAGGAGTTCAGTATCATGCTACCAACGACAGCTGCTATGTATGACTAAATGTATCTACTTCCAGAATCTATCGGAGCTTTAGCAGCTCTGTTTAGTTGCGGAATACGAGTATTTCTTTGACAGTTGTGTCACACTGTGTTGTTGGATGCTGCTTGCAGGAGCTGCAGACCATTCCATTAAGGCTGTTCCACACCAAAACCTATTCCTCAGGCTAAACTGAGGCTAATGACAATCATCCCCTCGATGGTTGCTAATGAAACACGGATAACACGATAATAAACAAACAAGCATTACCTCTGAGCGGCTTGGATGACAGCTGAAGACTACCGAAACGCTGCATTTAATGATTTCTTACTTTCGTCTTCCATCTATTTCACAGTCGCCATTTTCCGTGGTGGTCTGGTGTGGGCCGGATCATTTCTTTTGTAAGGGTATCCACTCATCCAGTCAGATCTGCGACTACAGAAACACTAAGTGCTCAAATAACCGAGTCAGATGGTGGGACTACTTTATAAAAACGCCAAAGCCGACAAATTCCTTAGAGTTAGTGTCGTGGATAATTTCGTCACGTATTGTGACGCGGCGGCGCCATGCTCCCCCGAAAAACATCGTAATGGTTCAGTCCAGATAGGAGGCATAAAAACCTGAGTTAATGACCATCTCTTTTGGGTGGCAGATTTTTTTTAGGTGATGGCGGTTAAACATCGTTTGACTATATTAGATAAATTAAACATCCCTTTTCTGTCTGGGTTGGACATTTGCGACTCAAACATTTCCCTGTTCACAGCTGCCAATAAGGCAAAGACAGGAATCATCTTCCAACAGGAGAGTTGATATGTTACCACCATCTGCCCAAGGTTGTCTTTTCTTTGGCCTTTGTTGTTTTTGTGACCGGTAATTTTCCTGTCCAGTCCCCTGTCTAGCGTTCTTTCCTAAGAAAGACGCGTTTACACTCTGTTAAAAGCATCCAAACAGTTCACAGACCGACCTGTTTCACAGTTTTCACGTGTAGCGCTCTGGTGACATCTGAACATAAGACCTGTCAAAAACAAAAACATGCAAATGGAGTAGCTACTGCGTTATATGAGTTCAACCTTCAGCTGCTGTAGAGTAACACTGTCGAATACTGATAGAGAGGGTCAAGGCTTATACTCCAGACGTACCTAACAATGTTGGAATAAATATGGACGTATATGTTTATTGTTACAGGTATGTACACAAAGATTATTTAGAATTAATTATGTCGTTATTCATTATAGGTAAATCAACATTATGGCGTCATAGTGGACGGTTATCGGTAATTAGCTAACTTAAGCTAGCAATGGCGTGTGACACACTTTGACAGCTTCTAAAGTGATAATAGTTTTATTAAATAGTAAATTTAATACTTATTAAAATTATTAATTTGAGCTAAAAGCCGTATAAACACACCATCTTGTACAGTCGTTCTCAAACTTATAACAGTACAACAAATACTGCCACGGTAATACCAAGCTTGCCTTCCGTCATATTAAAACTGTTCGACATGCCTTTCCATTTTGTTGTTTTATGTCAAAAAACAAAAAATAAAAACATATAGTTTTCTATTGACATTACTTGATTGATTAAAGGGCATGTTTTAATTTTAATCAGAAGTTAAAGGCCTTTTTTTATTTTAGAAAAATAAATAAAAGGGGCCTGAAAATCTAAGGTTTAACCATTACACCAAAATCCAATATGGCTGTCTTGCATAAAAAAAAACAGTGATAGTTGTGGTAAAAATTATTTTTTGTGTGTCACTAAATTGTTCACACAAACATTATTACATAGTTTTTAACAGAACATGCTGCTTCAGTGTTTTGAAGTACAAAGCAAAGAAATATGTTGCTAAAATCGTGTTAACTTGTTTTGCTAATTGTAGGCCATCTGGTCACAGAGCATAAGGTCCTGAAAAAATTAGGATACCTCCAAAAAGGTATCATAAAAGAATATTTGCTGTTATTTTTAACATATTGAATCTATTTAATATCAGTTTTAGCAACGCTTGTACACAATTTTATATAATAGAAGCAAGCCAAAGACAATAGTTTTTAAAATCTTTTAAAAATATGGAATAAATTAGAACAAGCTAGCAATTATCCATCCATCCATCCATTTTCTTTACACCCTTGTCCCTTAGTGGGCTCTGGAGGGTTGCTGGTGCCTATCTCCAGCTAACGTTCTGGGCGAGAGGCGGGGTACACCCTGGACAGGTCGCCAGTCTGTCGCAGGCTAGCAATTATCCCAACTTAAAATAACAAAAAGCTATGCACAGTCTGTATGCATTGTGTACATGGTGACAACTTGGTTACTTAGCATTTTTAAGGACGTTTTCTTTGCTTACCCCTCAGGTATTTAGTTTTGTGTTTCTCTCTGTAAAGTAAGAGTATTACAATCCAAATAGCTACCTGAGGCCTCCACAAAGATAACTGTAGTAGTTTGTGACTCTGGTAAGGGCTTTACGGAGGTCTTAAAAAAATTTAAGTTATTCATCTCACTATATAAAAAATAATCTAAATGTCTAAACTTTATAAAAACAACTGAAAACATGCCCAAATCTAGGCTTTCAAGCAGATTCACCCTGATAGCAGATGACAAGATGCTAAAAAAAGTGTATTCCTTTAACAATTTTTTGAAAAAAAAAAAAGAAAAAAAAGAAGATTGTTTAATTGCTTTTGTTAAAAAAAGAAGCAACAGTTATTACACTTGTTGCTTTACGAATAGCACAATAATTATTAATGTTTTGACAAAAAGTGTATTCGTTTTGATTTGTAAGTATATGCTCAAGTAAAATTCTACTAATATTTTGAGTGCTGATTCTACTGAATGTTATACCTTTATTTTTTAGCAATGTTAAACCATTTAATTTTAAATCTTTGATATACCTCAATTCTGATTTTTAGATTAAATATTAACATGACTTTTGTGACTTATATGAACTGGATTTTATTTTTGCTTGTTGAATTATATGAAGTGCATTAATAGGACATAATTTAATGCTACATCTAAGCATAAAATTAAAGTGGAAACATGCAAGGAAGGACAGTAATTATGAGAAGGTTTTGTTGGCTTGTAACACTAATAAATATTTTCCTTTAATGATAGTTATAATTGCTGACATTCCATTTTTTTAGAATAAAAAATAGATAAAACAGTTATATTTTTAAATTTCATAATCATTTTTTCATTGTTTTATTTTCTTTTAAGGAGTCTCATCCTTCTTGATTGAAGTCAAACAATTTTAAGTCTAAATCTGTTAGAGGTATGATACTTTTGGGCTTAAATGTATATAAATGATTGAATAAAAAATATTGCCTGCTATCACAATGGAGCACTTTTCAAACAGGTAGCTTATTTTTTTTAAATAAGTTTTATTACTTTATATTCTTTATTTCATATTAAACTATTCAAAAATGTATTGGATCTTTTAAGTGAATAGCACCAGAACATAATGGTAACTTATTGTTTGATGCTTTAAAATGTATCTATTTATGAGCTTCTAATTGCACCATAAAAAGGACCTTGATCTACATTTAAGGATAAGAGAAATATTTGTCAGTCTGTGCCATGGAAACTTTTCCTGTTCTTATTTTCTTTATAGCCAAACCTCTGTCGCCAGTACGCAGGCTGACTGATTAACTTGCTGTGGTTCACATTTAAAAGACAGTCTGCATTACCTAGAGTGATGTTTGATGCAGATGACTGCACGGTGTCCTTGGACAGTCTGTTTTTTGAGAAGCCTACTGTACACAAGGTGTAAGTACTTAGAGATCCACTGCACAATTAGAGTTTTATTGTTCACTTTCTGGGGGAAATGATCCTGTTTTTTTTCCTGAACCTTATTTTGACAGAAAACCATTGCCTCTGGAAAGCAGTCAGTGGCAGTTAGATGCACCTCCACCTCTTACACATATCCCAGCCACTCAGGACATGCAACAGGAGGTTGAATCTCTCTCTGCCTTGTACAGTATGTAATGTTTTAAATTAAGAAATGTTCTTCTCTGCTTACTTTAATAAACTGCTTTATATCTGACTTTTAGAAGCCCTAAAAAATTTGCTATTCTCGGATCATGCTAATAGATTTGAAAGTTCTGCAGTTCAGCTTCACTTGATGTTTCTTCAGTTGTCAGAGGCATGGCATCATTGACACTTCTAGCGCCATTTCTTCTTATGGTGTTTTTCAGTGCAGGGCACCCCTTCAGCTGATACAAAGTTACATTTAGTTTTAACATGTGCTCCATGTTTTGATTACCAAACCATTAAAATCTTTAAATCCAAGAGCTGTTAGTTTTGCTAGTAAGAGAGATACTGGGACAGCAGAAGTAGCTCGTACTTTTAATAACAAGATTGTAGACTTCATGGCAAAAATTGACTTAGGCCATTATGGTAGGACGGTGTCAGTATTTTTAATCAATAGACAGTCCCGTGTGTGTATGTGTGTGTGTGTATACACAGCTAACAACTATAAATCAGCAGTTATTTCATTAAATACATAGAACGAAGTGATATTTTAGACAAGGAAAATGGGAAGTGTGATTACCTTCAATGTTTTTACCATCCGAATTCTGGTATGATTGTAAGATTTAATAAATAATTGTCATGTTTACATTACTTAAATACACATGATCTCGGATCTTACCTGCATCCTCTTCAGCTTGACTATGCAAGACCGAAGGGCGGGTTGGGATATCCAGCGGGATGCGGTGGTGCTCGCCAGACCAGCTATGGCACTCGCTCCCTGACCATGCTGACCGCTGCTCCGTGTGGCTCCAGCTGTGCCACTGGGGAACACTGTAGGTACGGCTGTTGGTAGCAGCACGCGCTTGTGTTGAACCGAATACCCAAGCGACTCCTTTAATACGGGAACAAAATCAAAACAGTGCAACTCAAAATGTTCCGAGCACAGAACAGACGTCGGAGAGGGCTTCCAGTTCTCACGGGTACGTCTGACCTGCTTCACCCACTTCGAAAGTAGCTCAGGCTCCTTTGGGAACCTGAATAAGCTCACACCATCCTCACGAGTGTTGGAGCAAAACGCAGCGATGCAGCGCGAAGGCATAGCCGTAAATGTTAAGCGATAACGACGTTTGCAGCTGTCTGCTGGAAAGTTGCTTGTTTTTGTATCAACAAAACTGGCGGTCCTTCTCGCGCCAACGTCACATCCGCCTTTGCATCCACAAGGTGAGCGCCGCCACATCCCGTTCAATTTACCTAAAGCGGAGCGGTTTTTTCATTACAGTACTGTACTTGAAGCGCGTTTTTAACGTCTATATAAATAATCGGATGTGGTTTATAAAACATGACAGAAAGTGTCAGAATCGTGTAAACCGCCCTTTAAAGAGAGGAATGGAGAGCGCGACAGGCGGGTAGCGGAAGTGTTTTTCGTTTTAGTTCATGGCTCCAACGCAAATGTCCAAGTTATTGCACATTGCTGTAGTATTTTGCTGGGATTTCCCGCATTAATACTGAGAGATTTTCAAGAATAATCATTTCAGGCCCTGATTTAAATCCACTCAATCATCAGTAAAAATTTTATAATAAAGTTCTGTCCAAATTTCTTATGTCAGGAAAGCACTGCTGAAAGCCATGCATTTTCCAATTCCTTCTTATGTATTTGCAGGTTTCACACAGAAACCCAAGAAGTTCCAGCCTCCTTTTAAAGGACTCAATGCCTCTTCATCAAAAATCAATAGTTTCTACAGTTTTAATGATGAAGAGAGAAGATTTGAGGAGACTCAAGGTGATTGCACCAGCAACTTCAGGGGAAATAATGGTTGCTCTGGTGATGACGGGCTAAAGGATTACCCTGACGGTAGTTTTCTGAGTGGCGGAGGTGGAGATGAAACCCGGCTGGACTCTTGTCATGCGGCTATCAGTAGATGCTTGCCTGGTCTACCTTTAAGAAGAAGGCAAGTGCCACTCACTTATCAGAATTCCATTAAATAAACTGGACTAACTAAGCTACTGCCATTGTTTTCTGAAATAATCACACATGAATTCTTATATATGACTGCAATGTGATTGAAATGTTTAAGTACACATGGCCTGTGTCCATACACAGCAGATCAACAGAGTTGGTCTTCCCAGCAGGCAGATACAGACCATTATTCAGGCATGCCTTACCTAACAGGATTACTGTCTGTAACTACGGTGCCTTGCTGAAGTTTGAAGGCCTATTCTCATTTTGCATTGTTACAGCCACAAGCTTGAATTCAGTTCACCAGGATTTTTATATGATAGATGAATACAAAGAACTGCACACATCCCTTTTTAAATGTGAAAGTGTTACACAATGACAAATCATTCAAAAACATTTTACAAATGTAATGAGACCTATATAAAGAAAGAAAAACATCCAGTTGCATAAGATTAAGACTTTTGTTGAAGTACCTTTTGATTATAATTCAAGATTCAGGCTTATTTAGTTGGCGTCTACACTAGTAATTATGTGTGCAGTTACAAGACAAGTGAGCATTTTGACCCTTTGATCGTTTTTAGGCATATTTTCTAACAGATATGTATATCAGATATCTGTATATGGATGTTGGGAGAAACATCCAGTTTTTAGCAGCGCCTCAGTTTTTCTATATTTTTTCCAATTATTGGAGAAATGATTTGAGAAATGATGGAAAATTCCCTGAGTCGCAGTGTACAAATAGATACGTGCTGTATAATGCAGCTCCAGTTGTCAGGAGCCAGTGTCTTGCAGATGTGTCGCTGCTCCAACACAGCTGACTCATGACTAAATTACCTCCTCAGGATATCATCAGGCTATGGAGGGGCTTGGGAATAAATCATTCACAGAAGTATCATGAATACTCTGCTTCTACAATGTGTTGCCCAAGGGAAGCTGAATACAAATGTACGCCATGCTTTTTAGATTTTTTTTTTTTAGAAAATCATATGTGGATGTTGATCTATCCAACAAAATCAATTCATCTTGTGGTTATAACATTCCAAAATGTATCTAAGTTCAAAAAGTATGAAAAAAAGTACTTTTGCACTTTTATATGTGAAACCTATGATTCTATGAAATAAATATCTTGTCTCTTGAGACTGAAATTTTTGCTTGAGAATTAAAATAATTTTAAGTTTGAAAATAATCACATAATCATAAAATATATTTCATGATGAAATCTATCCTGTCAAATAATTGGACAGGATAGAAATTCAATGTTGTACATTGAAATGTAAGACTAGATTTCTTCCATATGTTTGTTTTATTCAGATCCACAAAGGTTTGCTTTTCTCTATATGTATGTGGAGTTAAGCCTGTCACAATAACAAATTTTGCTTGACGATAAATTGTCCCAGAAGCTATCTGGATAAACGATAATATTGTTGTTTTGACACCATTTTCAAGTATCTAAAGGCATAATAATGCAAGAACACATTCTCAAATATCAATAAGCTTTAATTTCTTATGAGCATTTAACACTGGAACTGAAAGACATTTTAAATATCAAAAATAATTAAACAAAGCAACAGAAACAACAAATAACATGAATTGTGAAGCCTCTGTAAACAAAATTGTCCTCCAATAAAAGGACTCATTGAGACCAAAGCACCAGACTGAAGTCTTTTGTCCTCCAGTTTTAGGTAGAAAGAGAGACAAAAACCATAAATCATGCAAATGAAAATTATCGAGCAGCTTGTTTTAATTTATTATATGATTAATTGATTTATTGCAACAGAGCCTTGTGGAACATTAAAATATATTGCTGATTCCTTAAAGTAGGTGTGCTGTATATATTCTCAGAGTTTTGCAAAAGAACACAAGAGGATATTTAGCCGTCCTCCATACTGGTCAGCCAGACGCCTGAATGCTTTCTCCTCTCTGTTACGGCTCAGCAGCAGTCGTTCTTCTCCCTCTACCTTCCTGCTGTTGCTTCAGTTTCTCTCCTTCCACAATCAACAGCTTGTTCAGGAGTCCTACGCTGAGCGGCGCAGGTGATTTGTCGACCAACGTCGACCTCAAGTCTCGCAGTGGGAACGGCGGCGGCGGCGAGAAAACATTCAGACCTCAAACTTTTCTCAGCCCGGTTGCCATGGCGACCGTGCCTCCTGCTCTCCAACTACCACAGGCTGCTCCGTTCTCCTGCTCGTCTGCGCCGAGGGTGCGACCCCTGCAGCAGGTGCCACATGCAGAAACGCCGGACAAAGGTGCAAAGAGAGCCTTCGTTCCACCCATGACGCCTCAACCGCTGCACTTACAAGGTTCTGCTCAACACTGACACACTGACACACTCACTGTTTATCAAATAACACCCGTAATGATAAGTATTCCCATTACTGACTGTGGCAGAAGCTGCCATAGTGTGTCTGGGTAAGATGAGGCGTTATAATGTGAGCTCCCTTCATTGACTGCTTCATTGTAATGAAACCAACTGGTCACTAGGTGGTAACCACTTGAAGCTGTAGACAGTAATACTATGGAACTTCTGAACTCATTGATTCTTAAAAGAATATTTGCATTTAGTTTGATTCGTATATCTTATTAAAATATTCACTTCCAAAACATAAGATCTTGAAGTTTATAGTGCAAATATTTTTGGTACACTTGAAATGAGACAAAACTAACTTGTAAGTAACTTTTCAAGGAGACATATGAGCATGTTTTAAGTATATAATTCCTTAATATTGATGAAAGAAAGAGTAGTTCCACTGGCAAATTTTTTTTTACAACATGGGAAAAATGTATTGTTATAACTAATAAAATCTACTTTTTGATCAATATTACATAATTATTTACTTGAATCAAGCTTCTACAACTTGCTGAAGACTTACTTTGAAGTATTTTTTTTTCCAAGCCAGAAACTTGGTAAAATTTTGTGTTTTGCTGTGCAAATAATGTGGCTGTAAGCAAACATCGTCTTTGGTTTCTTCCATTTTAGGATCTTCTGGCTCTGAAGTTCTGCGTCCCGTGTCAGAAATCCGTATCCTTTCCTCTTCGTTTCATGTACATAAAGACTTTTGGAAATTACTTGTCCACCTCTGAATTACGCTGGAAACAAGCGGAGTGATTTCCTGAAACGTGCAACACAGCAGTGAAATTCAGATCCATCTTTAGCGAGTTCCCCTTTTTCAATTACGTCCAATCCAAAGCTCTGGATGATGTGAGTGTTAAAAGAAACCGTACAAACATATTGCTAAATAAGATAAATAACATAATATTACTATAATTTTTGCTGTGTTTGCAGGTTCTTTATACAAACAAGAACTTTGTAGCCTGTGCTCCGACTGGATCGGGGAAAACAGTTCTGTTTGAGCTCGCCATCATTCGCCTGTTAATGGAGACTCAGGAACCATGGAGAGATGTCAAAGCTGTGTATAGTGAGACCAATATATAGGCCAATTTTCTCTATGGTTGGATCTGATTGGTTACAAATATATGCAGCACATCAAATTCTGTAAACCTGAAGTTTATTTTCTTATTCAGGAAATAGACTAGGCCAACAAACTCCCACTACTTTTAGTCTATAAACCCACCAAGCAACAGCATGAACTTTGATGGGCTTTTTTAAGCTTAGTGACAGTCAAGAAAAGTTAGTATGCTTTAAGATATGAATTAGAACAATCACAATTTTTCATTTTCTGTTGTACTTAGTCCTTAAAAACAGAATTGTTCAAAATCAGAAACAGCAGGTCAGATGTAAAAAAAATAAAATAAAAAATAGGCATCGACCAAGAAATGCCTGATCAGTTCAGTTTTAGTATGCACACAACATCATTGTAAGGCAAGGTAAAGTAATTTTATTTATATAGCACATTTTCAGCAACAAGAAATTCAAAGTGCTTTACATGAACTAAAGGAAATACAAACAACATGACAAACCAAAAGAAAGAGCAAAGGAAGAAAAATAATCTAATAATGTTGATCCAAAGTATATAAACTAGATACTCTTATTCAGGTTTGCTAGATAAGTATAAGTAAGTATAAGGCCTAATTCCTTTTCTGGGTTTGAATAGGAGTCTGAAAAGTAGTTGCTAAGGTAGTTTTCCTGGATGCTAAGTTTGTTTTAATCCCTGTTCTGGGTTGCTAAGTAAGTATATTGCTAGATAAATATAAGCAAGTATTCTCTGGCCTTTCTAAGAATGCTCTAAATTTGTAAAAGTAATTAGTACTAAACAGTTTCTAAGTAACTGTTATAATAATAATAATAATAATATTAATAACAATAATAATAAAAGTCCAACTGTTTGCTAAAATAATGCATCAAAATAATATTTTCCTTTGGGATTTGTGTTAAAATGCAAAACACATATAGAAATAAAATGATAAATTTGTTTCTGGTGGGCAGACTTTGTGTTTGTTCTCCTCAGTGGCTCCCATCAAAGCGCTCTGCAGCCAGTGTTATGACAGCTGGAGCAAGAAGTTCGGTCCTCTGGGGCTGACCTGCAAGGAGCTGACCGGTGACACAGAGATCGATGACTTGTTCGAGATTCATGACTCCCACATCATCCTGACCACGCCTGTGTGTGATGCTACTCAAACGAGAGCACCAAAAGTAAACCTCTGATATGTAAAACCATTGTTTTTTCCCTCAGTAGTTAAAGCATTGCTGTGTTTCGTTTCTAGGAGAAGTGGGACAGCATGACAAGGAAATGGAAGGATAATTCTCTGCTGCAGCTTGTTAGACTCTTCCTTATTGACGAGGTCAGTGTGTAATATCACTTATTTCACAATGTGCGTCACTTGTAAAAATGAATAGTGCCTTTTTATCTGCTAGTTGGTGGATGATCAATGTCACTATTATAAGACACTGCATCTCAACTCAGTAAAATTGGATTGGTTGCGTTGATAGGCAGCCTGTTTTTGTAGGCCTTTCCAGAGATGTTCTTTGGGTCGAATCTCTGACCGAGGCATAATAAAAAAGTGGAAAGGGTTTGAATACTGTTTTCTGTGTGTTAGTTTGAGGTTTTCTGTGTCCTGTTTTCCCCTGTGAGTCTCTGTGCTGTCCTGATTGTTCCCAGCTGTGTCTCGTTTCTGTGATTACCCTCCCTGTGTATTTAGTCCCACCTGTTGTCTGTGTTCCTTGTTGGGTCCTCGTCTATGGTTTGTTTGTCATCTGTCGCTGTTTGCTCATTGCTACCTGTGTCTTCATTATTAAAAATCCACTTTCATCATGACAACCTGGGCCTGCCTGTGTTTCCCTCACCACTCTCAACCTCACATCATGACAAAAGCATTGTATGTTTCGGAAATCTTTAGCTGCATCTATTATTAATAAAATATATGCAATAAAAAAGATTTGGTCAGCCTCCTGTTAAATCCCAGACAGGTTTCTGGATTTAATCAGCATTAAAAAAAATTATTTCCAGGTTCATGTGGTGAAGGATGCAACCCGTGGCGCCACGTTAGAAGTGGTGGTGAGCAGAATGAAGGCAGTGAATTCATACAGGACATCTCAGAACCCAGAGGGAGGCGTCACAATGAGATTAGTGGCTGTGTCGGCCACAATCCCCAACATATGTGACGTAAGTGTCACAAAGAAACGTATTCAGTTAGAGAGCTGTCTTGGCAGCGTCAGTAATTTGTGACTGACTTCAGAACTGCTTGTTATTAGATAGCTGACTGGCTGTCCAATGGGAGCGAGCCGGCCTCCTATCTGAGTATGGATGAGAGCCACCGTCCAGTAAAGCTTCGGAAGGTGGTCCTGGGATTCCCCTGCAGTGGGACACAAACAGAGTTCAAGTTTGATTTATCTCTCAACTACAAGATGGCCAACATAATACAGACATACTCTGACCAGAAGCCTACGCTAGTGGTAAGTGGAGCAGGTGACAGTTAGTTAATGCTTTTTGTGTTTTCATGTAATCCTTGAATGGCAATGTAAAGGGTAAGTTATTTATCAATCAAGCTTTACTAGTTAGCAGTATTCATACAGACAGGTGTAAAGTAAAGCGGCTTGCAGAGGTTAAAAACAGAAGGGCAAATATAAAACCCACTAGTTTTATGAAAAATTACCAAACTAAGCAGAAAATAAAGAAAGGGGTAGAACAGCTAACTATTGTGGATGAGCAACTGTAGAAATGCAACTTGTAGATTAGTGAGGAAATACTGATTATATATCATGATATACTATTTTATATATCAATCTATATCTCTCATGTTTATACAGTTCTGTGAAAAAATATGATTGATCTAGTCTTATTAACAACTGTGTAAATTAAAAGTCTGTGGTGCAGTGTCGTCATTATTTACATGACTTTATAGAAGGTGGCAATACTCTTTTAGTTAAAGGATTACTTTTCCCCTGTTTCTGGTTACTGCTCCTGTCATTTTACCTCTCTTGCTTTTTGTAGTTTTGCTCAACAAGGAAAGGAGCTCAGCAGTCGGCTGCAGTTCTGGCCAAGGATGCCCGATTCATTATGAGCTTTGAACACAAGCAAAGGTGCACCGATCTGATGTCTTTGTGTGTGAATCGTTTAATAACAATATGTTTTAGATTTCTTTAGAGTATTACAGGTTACTCTGCTGTGCTTATGAGATCTTATTGACCTTGCAGGTTGATGAAATATGCAAACTCTATTCTGGATTCAAAACTGAGAGGTAATGTACCTTGCAACATGTTAAACCAAGCTTTTGGGAAACTATTATATGCCGATGCATAAAAGTAGTAATAATGCAGTGTAGTGTATTGCTTGATGGCCCATTTAATTAGCAGCTCCTGTGAACTGCTCTAAAACTGTGTTGCTTAATAACTGTCACCTATTTTGTTAAATTACCTTTTTTTTTTAACTCAGAAGTGAAACATAAACCTGTTAAAGACTGGATCATCTGACAAAACCCACATGTGTTTACATAAAACATTTTGTGTTGATCTTTTGGCCCAGATCTGATGA
Organism: Poecilia latipinna; assembly: GCF_001443285.1. Classification (NCBI taxonomy): domain Eukaryota; kingdom Metazoa; phylum Chordata; class Actinopteri; order Cyprinodontiformes; family Poeciliidae; genus Poecilia; species Poecilia latipinna. The sequence goes on from NW_015113591.1 coordinate 148,413, forward strand.
TGTTAGGAGTTGGTTACCACCATGCAGGCGTTGACTTGTCTGACAGGAAGCTGGTAGAAGAGGCCTTCACCCTGGGAGACCTGCCTGTCCTATGTAAGAGCAAATACAAGGTCTATAGGTCATAGGAGTTTATTGTACTTCTCTTCCATCATTCTTCTACAAAATTATGAGAAAACTGCAGTATGTGGGTACATTTTACAGGTACGCTTAAAATTGTTCAACCTCCACAGCTAAATTTGCATTTTAGTTGCATCTGATGCCTTAAAATTAACTTTTGTCTCTTTAAGAAACCCCTACTCTTCCTGACACTACGCCATCAGCATGTCATCACAACAATGCTTCTCCATGATGCCGTTTACAACAGTTTTAGAAACATTGGACTGAGAAGTAATTCCTATAATGAGCTCAGCAGATGTGCAGTTCTACTCAGTGTTTGCGAATTGCTGCTGCCACTAGTCTGGAGGAGCTGAGTGGGGGAGTCCTGAGGGAGAGCTGCTCTGTAGGCCGAGAGCTCAGCTGGGGCCTAAAACTTCAAGGTGGAGCTTTGGGTAAATATGCGGTGCTTTGTAGGAGCAGACGACCCCAAATGGTTGTCATGGGGATTAAATAATTTCTCAAATCAAAGCAACACTCCAGGTATGTATTTGATGAGTTCAAAAACAATCTTTTGCAAAGTACCCCTCCCTTTTAAAGCCAACAGACCTGATGTAGCTAATCAAAGCGTTGAGGGATCAGGTGTGGACCCAGACTTATGAAGAATATTATTTAGGGGTTTGAATAATTTTGAGATTGCAGTACTTACAAAATTTACTGATGAATTTGGATCAAATCCATGTTTAAATTGTTTATTTTAATAATTTAAATAGTTTTACTTACCTGCTTAAGCTGTTATGTAATTTGTTTATCACAAACACATTGGTCAGTTAGAATTTTGCCCATAAACCTAATTGGTAGAGAAGGCTGAATAATTTAAGGTGCCCTGCTGTTTGTGACGTCCCAGTTACAACCCGGACTCTGGCTATGGGGGTGAACCTTCCTGCTCACCTGGTGGTCATCAAGTCAACGATGCAGTACGTTGCCGGCTCCTGTGAAGAGTACAGCGAGGCTGACATCCTGCAGATGATTGGCCGGGCGGGTCGGCCTCAGGTACCAACACAGTTAAAACTTGAGGGACTCTTTCTGTTTTTTTGTTCTCACTGCAATGTTTATTGTTTGTTTGTTTGTTTTTTTATACAATGACATTTTACACCTTCTTTCTCACTGCATTTCAACCCCTCAGTTTGATACATCAGCAACTGCAGTGATCATGACCAAGGTTCACACCAGAGAGAAATACATGAAACTTATGAATGGGATAGAGATCATTGAGAGCAGGTAGGACAAAGACATGCTTGTTATTACTCCCCCCCCCCCCTTTTTTTTTTTTTTTTTTCTCTGTCCTTCTTTCCTGCAGAAGCATACCCACAATACAGATCATATTATAACACACTGTGCTCCTGTAGCTTACATAGTCACCTGGTGGAGCACCTGAATGCTGAGATTGTTCTCCGGACCATCAGTGATGTCAACATGGCTCTCGACTGGATACGCTCCACCTTCCTGTACATCAGAGCCCTTAAGAACCCGTCTCACTACGGTCAGCCCCATGAATTCAAATCAAGTGTTTATCTTCCTCAGTGCCTTGCATACACATCCTTTTTCTCATGTTAAAACTAGGGATGCACCAATCCACTCTTTTCACTTTTGATACTGATACAGACATCTGATGTTTAGCATAAATACAATAAATATAATAAAGTATGATGTTTACTCCTTTATGTTCTCACTTTCTACTCAGGTTTCTCAGCCAACTTAGACAGATATGGTATTGAAGCAAAGTTGCAAGGTGAGCACTGACTGATCAATTACCTGCAAATACATTGAAACTGATCAAAATAGTACCAGATATTAGCAAAGTGCTAAAAGTATTCTTCTAGTCAAAGGTAAAGTTTGAGGTAACACTTTATTTGAAGGGCGAGCAAAAGACTAATATGACATGTAATGACATAAACATGACAGAACACCTTTAATGAACATGAAGGAGTCTTCATGAATGTTCATGACAGTTGTCATTGAGTGTCATTTGGTAATTAATGTTACTTTTAATTTGCATTAAAAATGACACTTTTAATGCAAAATGTCACTGCAAAACTGGGACCAGATTAACACTTATTTTTTATTAAAAGTGTCACTTTTAATGTAAAGTTGAGACTTTTAATGCAAAATTTTGTATTGAAAATGTTAGTATTTACCGAGTGACACTTAATGACAACTGTCATAAACATTTATGAAGACTTCCTCATGTTCACTACAGATGTTTTTGTCATACTTATGACAGTGTCATGATATTCTTATGCACACCCCTTCAAATACAGTGTTTCCCAGTTGGATTATCCTGTCTTTTTCAGAACTGTGTCTGAAGACCCTCAACTCTCTGTCGGCCATTGATTTGATCACCATGGATGAGGATATCAACATCAAACCCACAGGTGGAGAAACATAGCATGGTAACTTAGTGCTTTGAAAGGAGTTTCTATGTTTTTATCTGAAGACGCTTCTTGTATTTTAACAGAAGCTGGCAGGTTGATGGCGAGGTACTGTGTAGCCTTTGAAACAGTGCAGCTGTTCACCAAAGTAACCGGCAGCGAAACACTGCCTGACCTGGTAGGTTCTCTGTGCTGCAGGAAAAAAAAATCCCCATTCTGTGTGCTTTGACTTAAAACAGGACTTTTGTTGGTGCAAATATTTTAGAGAGCACTTTCACTAAAGGGTGGCAATGCAAAAATGTATCCAGTTTAAAAGTCTTTGGCATTCTGTGTGCAGGTTGACCTGGTGTCAAAGAGCAAGGAGTTCAGGGACGTTCAGTTGAGAGTAAATGAGAAGAAAACCCTGAACACCTTGAACAGAGACAAGAACAGGGCCACCATCAGGTCAGATGCCTTTGAAGGATTATAAAGTATCGCATCAAAACATGTTCTTGATGTATGTCTCACCAGATACAGTAATAACAGTGTTAGATTGTTGGATGTATTCTTTTAGATTTCCACTTGAGGGAAAGATCAAAACCAGCGAGATGAAAGTGAACTGGTGGGTGTGTTTTGGTAGAATATCATATTAAGATGTTCATCTCAAGAATTTTGATGGTTCTGATCCATGTTTTCTTGTAGCTTAATTCAGGCTCAGTTGAGCTCTATCTCAATTCAAGACTTTGGTCTTACACAAGAGACTGCAAAGATCTTTAGAATCGGGATGCGAATCACCAAATGTGAGTATAAAAAATGGCAAAAAGTAAACAGTTTCTTTTTCTTTTTCTTTGCAGAGGCCTTTTTTTCTGACTTATCTTGTGTTTTCTTCTCAACAGGCCTGTCAGAGTTTCTTACTCAGCAATCTAAGACGGGGTTTTGTGCTGCACTTAGCTCCCTGATCTTAGCTAAGTGCTTTAGAGCTAAGCTGTGGGAAAACTCACCTTTTGTTTCCAAACAGATGGAGAAGATAGGTCAGTGCATTGCCACACTATGCATCATAAAATGGAGAACTTCAGGACTACATTAGTAAAATTTATTATAAGACTTCCCATACATGACCATTTTATGCCTAAATTTCTACGTTATTAACTTAAACTTGATGTTTTTCTGTGCCACACCGTCCTTCAGGTTTGACTCTGTCAACTGCGATGGTGAATGCTGGCCTCACCAGTTTCAGCAAAATAGAGCAAACCAACCCCAGAGAGCTGGAGCTGGTCAGCCACTCTAACGTTTTTACTGGAAACCTCTGACAACCATACGCTGTTGTGTGTTTCACTGCACTGATATACAGACCCATTCAATAAATTAGAATATTATTGAAAAATTAATTTATTTCAGGAACTTAAATAACTAAGTGAAACACATTATATAGATTAATTACAGCCTTTCTTCTGTTAGTTATAATGATTTTACCACTGACAGCTAATAAAAGCAGGACATTTAAAATTAGACATCAGACCAATAAAAAAAACATGTTTAATAAAGTAATGTGAGCTTAGTGAAAAGTATGTTTAGTACCTACTTTTAGGAGGTTATTTTCAAGCCTCGTCTGAATGCACTTTCAAATTTTTTGAATTAGAATATGACTGTAAGTTTAGTGACTGCTTATAATTGAAGTTTTCTTTTTATTTGAAACTTGTTTTGATTTTAATGTTTTGCCTCATTTTCTGCTAATAACTATTTTTTGTCCCAATGCAGATTCTTAACAGACATCCGCCATTTGGAAACCAAATCAGAGAATCTGTCGTTCATCTTCCAAAGTACGACATTAACCTGGAACAGGTGAGCCTCACAGCAACAAGAATCAGAAAAGCATCTTTGTATTCATTTTAATTATTTTATGTTTTTTAAAAGGATACATTTCCTACCCAGAATTTCTTTTCTGTTTGATTAAGAAACATTTTATTAAAATTCTCTTAATTCACTTTAGTAAAGACAAAGGAATCTGTAAAATTTCATGAACTTCAAGTTTAGTATGCAACATGGCTGCCGCTGGACATATAGAATGTAGTGATAGTTGTAAAGTGTAAATATGATTTTTTTAGATTTATGACTTAAAAAACCAGTGGCTTACATTCTTATGAACAAGATAGAATAGAATAGAATAGAATAGAATAGAATAGAATAAGCCTTATTGGTTCTCAGCAGCAAAGTGACAGAAGGCAAATTGTAGCATATAGATTGACACAAAAATAAAAATATTCAAAACAGCACTAAGAATAATACACTGTACAGTAACAGCAAACTTAAGACATAAAAAAATACTGTTCACTTATTAATAATTGCATATTTGATCCAAAGAAATTGAGAGGGAGTAGGATCATTAAAATAATGTACAAAATGTTCCCTTTTTTGATCAAAAACAATAGAAGTGAGAAAAGAGTTTGGACATATGGTATGTTATTATCAGCCTGTGTTTGTAGTAGCGGTTAGCACCAACACAAATGGGAATTCTTAATGGTTTTCGACTTGCAGCTAGAACACGCTGAACTCATTCCCAGTTCTAAGGTCTGACCTGCAGGCGAATCAAATGCAGCAATTAAACACCCCTGACTTTTTGTTACTGAGAAACTTTTTGTTGTTGTTTTGAGCTCCAGTTTTTAGTTTTGTGTAAATATGACTTCTAGACGAGGATAGCAAACCAGAGTAAACAGAGAACTTTCTGTTCCCTCCGTTTTTATTGAATTATTCCATTTTGATTACTTCAGAATAGATTTCGATCCTAAACTAGTGATTTCAACCTCTGTTATCGCCGCACTTCTGTCTTTAAGCTTCTTGTTTTTTTTGTAGCTGCCCAGGTACAGCAGTACCACAGCTGAGATTGTGGTAAAGGTGACCCTACAAAACCAAGCCCAGCTGCTGTCCAGGAGAACAGCTCCAGACCATCACTACGTCTCTCTGATCATTGGCAACTCTGAAAACCATGTAGTCATTCTACACAAACTCAAGTGAGAAACGCTCCCATTGGTTAATGTTGCTGTACTAAAACACAACTGGAGTTTAAGCCAGACTAAAGCTGGCCTAAGAAGGGTGTTTTCATCTCTGTTTATCAGGGACTCGTTGCTGCTCAAGTCTGGTAGCTGGACCAAAAAGGTAGATGTGCCAAAGGCTTCCAAAGGAAATGAGATCAGTGTCAACCTCATCAGCTCAGAATATGGTAAACTACGGAAATATCTTTAGATACATTTCTACTTAGAAATATATCAACAAACATTTCAAAAGTTTTTTTCTCTCACATGTTAGAGGTGAACAGGGAATATACCTTGTTCACAGTTCAATCATATAAATCTGTAATTTGGAAACATTTATTCTGTAGGTGAAAATTCAGTGTTGGGAAATAATTACAGTCACAGCTCTTTTTTTTTTTTTTTTTTTGAAAATTTATATGTTTAAAAAAACAAAAAAATTTTCAGAGCTCGTTAAACTTGACTTTTTCGTTCTTTTGCAGTGGGTCTGGACATCCAGCTGAAGTTTCCTGTGTACTACTCTGCTGCAGCCCAAAATCTTGGGACTGAAATTCCACAAAGCAAAACAGATAATCTAGTTGGACAAAGAGCTCAACACTCACACTGCTCTGAGACTCAAAAAACCTCATCTGCAAAGAAGCAAGGTAATATAAAGTAGTTTAATAATGATGGTTTTGGTTGATGCCACAAGGTAAAATAGTTTTTGTTCCTTACATCAATGCAGAGAGCTGACTTTTTTTTCTGTGTGTGTGTGTGTGTGTGTGTGTGTGTGTGTGTGTGTGTGTGTGTGTGTGTGTGTGATCAGACTCAGCCAGTAAAAGACAGTGCAATCATTTCTGCAAAAATAAGAACCTCTGTGCTCATGACTGCTGTGAGTAAAACATATAACTTTTCCCATTTTATGTGTCTGCCTGTGTAATTTACATGTTTTCTTTTGTCAGTTTTGTGTTGACCCCTCTGTATTTCCTCCTTAGGTAAAGTAGGTGTTGCTGTAGGACAGAAAAGGTCAGCCAACCATGAATCCAGCTTCTCCTCTTACTTGGAGGACCTGAGGAACAGGTCTGATGTACTTGCACAGACCCCTGTCAAACGCCTTAAGGTAGACAAGAAGATTTTTGCACCGTCTCTCTGCTTAAATGTTAGGTCTATCATAGCTTTATAACTTTGTTGTAGTTGTTCTGAAAGACTTTTCAGGGTTTGAAAATTAACTACTCTTTTACTTTTAGTCCAGACAGTTTCCAAGGTTATGCTTTTCTGTCAATATTTATTTTTCACTAAGCATTTTATTACTGGCTTATCATCCAGGCCTAAAAATACAAAACTCTAGTGATCAACTGTTGTATCAACACAGAGAGCATAGGAAAGAACATAGAAAGGCTTCTTCATTCAAGGCATAAATGTAAAACCCAATGTAATTATCAATTAATCTACCGATTAAAGAAAATAATTTGGCACATTCGGCAGATTTTTCATTGATTCTGTTCATTTTTGTTCTAATAAGAACAATCCTTAAATAAAACGTGCATTTCAAAGTTCATTCTATCAAAAACCTTGAATGTGTGTTGGTGCAAACACCTTTACGTGTAAGATAGTAAGTTTAATATTGCCACATATGCGCTTCATGTTATGGATGTTTCATGTTTTGTGATCATCAGATAAAAATGAGTGAAGAGCCTCTGTCTGTCAGCATGAAGAGGTTTGCCTACAAACCCAGAGAAACGCTTCCCTCTGGCTCGTGGTATTTACATTTCATTCATCCTTTCATTAATTCATTCATTCATTATAAATACAATCCATCAGAGCTGGGTAATTTTGTTTAGCTAGTTTTTGTAACTAAAATGCTTGTAACATCTTGGAGAACCTTAAGACAAGAGACCAAATAATAAAAATAAAAATCAGTACACCCAATATATTCCATTTTTGATTTAGATATTTACATGCAAAAAGTTTAATATTTCAAAGAAGAAATGAGGTCGTTGATCTACTAGACAATATTTTTCAGCTTTCTAGTAAAAGGTTTGGTGTCCCAACTTTTCTTTTTTTCTGCTTTGACTGAAACTTTTGTTTCCTCATTGTGCAGCTCTAGCAGATCTGCATTTTTTGTTTTGTTTTTGAGAATCAGATTTTCTCATTTCATTTTTCACAACAATAAGACACGATCCCTAGCTTATTCTGGTATCTATTTGATAAAAAGTTGTGGCTAGATAAATGCTAAAACAAGCATCGTGTGAGTAAACTTTGTTATTTCAAGCTTTTGTTCTGTGTGTTTATGTGCAGGCATGCAGGAAATGGGCATAAAAGTGCCGACATGGAGCTGACAGCTGAACACTATGCTGAGCTGCCTGATGTAGTTTGTCTGGAGGATTTTGACAGAGGTAAACAAGCTGCAGCATTAAGAATATTTTAAACTCCACAAACCTTGTAACACAGAACATGAGAGATGCATCAGTCTGCAGAGGATCATCTGCTGTGGCCAGTTTTCATCTTTGGCCATTCTTGTAAATACAAATAATAATGACCACCGTTGAAAACTTTCAACATTTGAAACTCAAAAATGTTTTAGAGTTTTTAGGCAGAAATGTACTCCTCTATTTGTTTTCTGACCAGTGGCCCACCATCGTACTTAGCTGATTTCAACTGTACATTTATTTTTTCTGTTCTACTGTCGTATTGTTTGTTTTTCAGATTACTGTTTCTATGCAGAAGACGGTCCTGAGGGATTGGCAGAGATTTCCCAAACTTCTCCTGCGGCACCTGCTTATCATCAAAGTACAGATGTTCTCCTTAACTATTTGATTTTGTTTATTAATATGGCACATTCTGTGATGTCATGTATTATGTATGTTAAGTGCCATACATTTGTTCTCTTTATAGTAATAAAAAAAAAATAACTCGTTTGTGATGTAGCAAGTTGAAATCTCATGCTGCACTTTTCTAGAACTCTGCAATCATATTTTATTTTACTTCCTGTCTGTTTTCTATATAATTTTTCTGTCCAGATTCCTCAAAGTGGATGACCCTGAAATCCGGGTCGGGCTCCAGACCGCCTCCGAACCAGATCAGCACAGTCAGCTCAGCTTCGTCGGGCTGGTCCACTGCGGTGCCAGAACAAAAAAAACCCTACAAAAGTCCTTCATCTCTCCAAATACCAAGTGTCACCTTTGACCTGGGAAATGAATGGGATGACTGGAGAGATTTTGATGATGAAAACTTGCTGAATGCCAGTGAAACATCACCACCCCCATGTGAAAGCAGCTTTCAGCCTCAGATGCAGCAGCATGTTCAAAACAAGATATCAGGTAGTTACATTTTAAGTCAAATGTAATTTAAAAAATATATTTCACGTTATTTTATGAAAGTTTTTGTGTATTTTATGACCAATAAGACTTTTGGAATATCTCTCCATTAGAGATGCGCCAATAAATCTTTGCCAATTTTCTCAATTATTGGAGATTGGAGATGAGCGCACATTTGCATGATTAACACTAGTCACCCCCTTTCACCAACTATGCGACTTTTTCTCTATATGTAGCGTCTCTTCAGAAAATAAAAAGTCAATATAGACCAAAATCATAATGATAAATCAGGCTTTTAAAAGATCAATGATAGGCCAGAAAACTGTAATCTGTACAACCCTGCTTTCCATAATTGTAATGACTATAAGTTTACTTATTATGTATTTTTTGACAGCACCAGTGCTGATCAGCAGCTCACAAGCAGAGCCCTGTATGACTACTTTCACTACATCACTGAGGTTAGACCCCCAAAAAGGATTCAATCTTGCTTCTTATTACAGCTGAATTTATAACATAAAACCACACACATCTAATAACATCTTTCAATTTCATGCTGGTTTTAGGTTGATTTCAAATCCAAGTCCTGAAGTCAGGAAAGTTGGACCCTCTTCTATCAGTCAGTCGTTCACATCACAAAAGAGGATTTCACTTGACTGGGATAAACAGGTGCGAGCATGTGAAGCTCGTTTTCCTTCCATCCATGATCCGAAGTGCCGATGTTGCTTCTTATCGTTGTTCCTGGTTGTGGGAGTTGTACAGTTATTGTGTTCTTGTCTTTCACTTTGTGTAGAGACCAAATGTTTTCAGTGATGTTTTCAATGTAAAAACACCTGAAAAACTCCCAGCACACACTCTGGGTGGACAGGTTAGCAGAAGGTTGGATTTCTTCTCTGCAATGAATGCAACATCCAGTGCCAACCTGCCTCTTCATAAAAGGTAATCTAATCTCACTGATAATCTAGGGATGTCCCACTCAGGATCTGTCGTCCCAAGTCTTAGTGTTTTAAGACGGGTTATTATCAGCATTTATTAAAACTGTGTAAATTTACAATGCAGTAAAATCAACTTGATTAATTTCATCCATACTAAATGGTCAATATTAATATGGTGACTGTATACCACCTAACAGACCAACAAAGTTCCAGATGCTACAGTCTGTGCTGTCACTTTTTCTTGACAGCACCAGATTTAAAGTATCAAAACTTTTTAGAGATGAACCTGAATAAAAACTTTAATATGACCTAAAATATCCCAATTTCTTTACAAAACTGTAAAGTTTTCTTTACTAAACATAATGTTTCTTTACTAAACATAAACAGTGAGTTATTGATTAAGCTGCTCTTGATTAGCTGGGGATGTATTAGCAGAGCTTACAGAGAAGGTCACATGATACACAAAGACCAGGCGCTGCAGCAGCCAGTACAGTCGCTGTCATTACAGGGAGTCACTGTTTAGTAAAAGATAAATAATGTGTTTAGTAAAACTAAGCTATGCCTTTGGGAAAAAATTTACTTAGTTTCTTTTTAAAAATACGTTGTGTAAAACACAGCCAGATGAGTTGATTGGATTGCAGTACACCAACAACAAGTATCCAGAATTACGTTTTGATCAGGGCCCTGATAGTGATTGTTTTAAAGTGCTATGACTGGGACTTCTCTACTTTTATTAAAGTGATTTTATTTTTGCCTGATTAATGAATAATTGCTTTTTACTTTATTTCTTCTTGTTCATTATTCACAGCAAAGAGGAGGAAGCTTTCCTTGGCATATTTGATGGTATATTCTAGAATATACTATCCTCTAAGAGATCTGTTACAGTTCAGTGTTCAATGCTAAACTTTTCTTCTTTCACAAACCTCTCAGAGTTGTACTGGTATATTGAGTTATATTATATATGTTTATATTAAACAAGTTGTTCCTGTTCTATTTGTTATAATGAATGTATTTATGCTTGTTATTAAATAAAGCTTACATTAACTCATTTATTTCTTGAATTGTGGTTAAATAAGAATTAAATTAATAGTTGCAAAGAGTGAGATTTTTTTTTCAAAAGTTCAAATTATTTTTCCATTATAGCAGTAATGGTAACAAGCACATTTTTCAATTTTTTAAATTATTTTATTTTGTAAACACATTTTACATAACCAAACAGTGACAAGAATTAATAAAACATTCATTAATCAGAATAGAATTTTGGAAAATACAAATGTTTGCTTAAATGTTTGCTTAAATAAGAAGTAAAGGTTTATCTCATAATTTGTGATACATATAGGTTTTACTTTTGCGTTTTTACAGTAAAGATAAGACAACCAACTTAGATTATTCAGGCCCTTAGGAAGAAATTTAAAAATCTCTTCAAAATTTTATATGGTTTGTGCTTTTTTTCTTGAGTGGTTTAAAAGAAAACATTTTGAAAATAAATGAGAAAAACATGTATGTATGAGGTTTTTTTTCATACATTTTATTCCATTAAAACAGAATTTGGCCATAATAATTAGAAGGTTATACATTGCTCATTACTGGTAAAATGGGTGTTAAGTTAGTTCAGTAGTTAGTGTAATTGGGAGGTTATTTGCGTTTGTGAGTCAGAACACACAGAAACTGTATTCAATGTACATGTCTGATCAGATGAGAATTAAGATTTTTATCAGACAAACACCCTGTAGCCTTTTTTTTTTTTTAGCTTCCATTCAGATAAATATGTTTGACAGCGATTTCAGTCTGTCTATTGACTCTTCTATTATTTCTTCTTCGCGCAGACCACGTGATTTGTGCTGACTTATCGCGAGATGTCCCCACGTCACTTTTAGCGCGTAGTTTGTTGTCGGCGGAAGAGGTTCTGTCAAAGTTAGAATAAAGTGTTTAAGTCGACTTTAGCACAAAGAAACTTTCGAAATTAACATTAAACTGAGGAAGGAATACGTAAAGACGATATGGCGGATTAATGAAACCCTTATTTTCAATTCTGTGACTTCCAATAACCAAGTGAAGAGGTAAGTTTCTTTGTGTTTTGCTGTAGACGCTGAGGCTAGCTTGTTTAGAGATACGTGTTGTACTTTTCTTAGGCATATGTAACTTTTAACTAGATTATTTGCCTAGTGACTGCAGGTCCTTGTTCGGTGGTTTTAATTTGTTATTTGACAAGATTAAAATTGAAGGAATGGTAACTAAGTTTGAAACCTGAATGTTTCCAGTAAGTTTGCGTGTCTGATTTTCAGATGGAGCTTTCTCCTGTCTGCTCTGAGGACATCAGCTCATATGGAGGAATTTTGAAATCAGACGCGGCTCACAGGAAAAGAAAAATCTCAAGTGAGTCAGGAGTTTTATGACAGCCGTTCTGTGCAGAATACACAAACTGTAGTTTGTAGTTAGTGCTAGTTTAAAACGGAACTTCTTTTTGTTTGCAGCGCTCTTATTTACGTGTAATCTTTCAATACAAGTGTAAAGTCTGAATTTATCTAGATTTATATTAATATTGTGCTCAGGCATAGTGACTTCTAAAAGTATTCATACTCTATTTTTTCAGTTTTATTTTGCCATCTGAATTCTTTGACTTTGTAAACTGACTGGGAAATCAGCTTTTTATCCTACAGTGATAAAGTGTGAAAGTAGTGTGTTATTGAACTTTGTATTAAAAACACAAAGATGAAATAGTACATTTTCTTGTCTAACTGGATTTTTTTAAAGAACATTTGGAATATTTCTCCGCCGTACCTCACTTTCCTTGGAATGCAAATGTAGATCCCAGTCAGACTTTGATCTACATTTTGTAAATGAACCTGATCAGGAAAGGCAGGTGAAGAGGTCAACAGAGCTACTTGGTACATATTTAATACATATTTTTAAAATTCTGCTGTATTGAAGGTCCATAAAAACAGCAATGTTCATAATTTTCAAATAGATGACAGTCGTGTGTGTCGTTTGCACATACTAAATAAAGTAGTAATTTTACAAAAAATTACCTTTTGTTATTTTTTTCCTACTCAGTTTTTCTCCAGATTCCTTGTCAGGGAAAAATCAGAATTAGCCTGCAGTAGTTCTGTTCAGACAGCAGGGCAAGGTCTTTTGGAGAAACCCCGGCACTCCAAAAGACCTCAGCTTCTGAAGTATTCGGTTTTCCTTTTTGATAAACTTGATGTTTCCATTTTTGTATGGAGTACTGAGAAAAAAACTTAATTAAATTGTAGCATCACGCTGCATCTGAACAATTTCTGAACCCAACATTATCTGAATGTTTAGTTTCACAGCATTTTGTCCACCATTCATTCATTCATTCATTCAGTTTTTCTTTCATGTTCAGAGGATGTGGAGCTGGATATTGAGTCCCTGTACAAAGCTGTCCCTCAGCTCTCCAAAGTGTTTCGCATCACAGACAAAATTGGAGAAGGTACATAGCTAAGTTTTTTATTTTATTGGCTTAAATACTATTTGCAAAAGAACAACAACAAAAAAACAACTGCATTTTAAGTTAAATTTATCCATGTTGTTAAATGAAAGCAAAAAAGTCTTCAGAAAGATTCATGTATCTGCCTTTAGGCACCTTCAGCTCAGTGTACTTGGGTGAGGCCCAGATGCATGATGGGAGGAGAGAGATGTTTGCACTGAAGCATCTCATCCCCACCAGCCATCCGACACGCATCGCCGCTGAACTTCAGTGCCTGACTTTGGCAGGGTGGGTCCAGCACTGTTTACTTCCCTAAAATGTTTTTTTTTTTTTTTTCCATAATGTTAATGAATATAGTGCATCATAGATATTTGAACTCTTTTACAACTTGACAACTGGTGCTGGTAAATTTGTGAGGGAGGGGGTTGTTTTGTTTTGTTCTCTTTTTTTTGTGACTAAAATTTTTCCATTCATTCTTAATAAATTTTCCCTACTACTGCAGCGGCAGGGAGAATGTGATGGGAGTGACGTACTGCTTCAGGAAGGAGGACCACGTTGTAATTGTAATGCCATACATGGAGCATCAAGCTATTGTGGTTTGTACATGTTTGCAAAGTAAACTGGCAAAACGTATTTTTCATCTATATACTTTCACCCTACTGTAAATCCAAAATTTCTGCAAATTTATAAAAAGTTTCAAATGTAATTTTCTTAATTTTAGGCCTTAAAAAAAGACTTGAATATACCCAGACTTTTCAAACTAGATATTAACTTTTCTTCTGTTGGATTCATCATTCATCACAGAAAATATGGGTGATTTTAGTACCTGAAAACTATTTTCAATATTTCTTATGAAGTGTACTGTATACTAGAGATGCACCAATATGATATTAATATATGCATTATTTCCAATATTTAAAAAAATTCTAGATTGGGTCTCAGTCATCATGGTCTGAGCCATAAGGACAGATCTATTTAGTCTAAATCTATGCTTTGTGCTCTGAGCGAGGCCATGTTTTATTAGAATTCCTAACACCACTTTCTGAACCATTTGGAAGAAGTTTGTGGCAGTTTATTATTTACATGTTTGGCCAAGGTAGTCAACCTATTGCTTTTGTCAGTTTCAGTTTCTTTATTATTTTTTTTACATTGATTGTTCTACTCCTAATTACACTGAGTGAACAAATGAAAGTTGTTTTTAAATGTTTGACCAAAGCTTATCAGGCTGTTGGTGTATTTAACTGAGCTGTACTGATGCAGAGTTATCAAATTAATTTGTAATTCAGTCCATTAAGTGTTTTTTTATTTTGTTTTTTATTTTTTATGGGAACATTTTATGTTTATTCAGCATTGTTTATCTGTATCGGCTCGGTATTGGCCAATACTAAGCCTCAGATATCAGAATGGCAAGGGGGAAAAGTGGATGAGTGCATCTCTGTTTGTATACTCAGGGACAGTCCTGAATCTAGGTAGCTGAATTATTAAACCAATTAAGACACATGTCAGGCCTTAAATACTCACTTTAAAGTTGACAAAGTTCTACTAAACTTGCTTATGTTCTGAAGTGAGTAAAATATGTTAAAGTAAATTCTAAGGTTTCTTTTAAAAATGTTATGTTGGTCTTATTTAAATTATAACTGATTTAGAAAAGATCTTAAAAAAAAAGTCCTGAACGTAACTTACTCCATTGATGCTGCCCTTGTATCTGAACTGTAACATGTTCATCAGGACATCATCGGATCACTGAGCTACGAAGAGGTCCGTCTGTACATCTACCACCTGCTGAAAGCCCTGAAACACATCCACCAGTTTGGGATCATCCATCGGGACATCAAGCCAAACAATTTCCTCTACAACAGGAAGCTCAGAACGTAAGCGCTTTGTGAACATAGTTCTGCTATGGAGGGGTTTTCTGATAGGAGAATATCTTTTTTTTTTTATATGCAAACCCGGATTTTAGTGAAGCGGGTAACATTTCCGAGGTAAGTTCTCATTATTCTGCGTGTGCAAATGTAGGTATGCGCTTGTGGACTTCGGCTTGGCCCAGGGAACCTCTGACTCCCAGATTGAGCTGCTGAAGGTGATGAGACAGAAGCCGTCACAGAAAGGTGGAGGGCCACCAGGGAAACAGGAAGCAGCACAAAGAAGCAGAGCACTTCCTAAACCCCCTGTTAAGACCACCAACGCCGCTCCAACTGCACTGGCTCTACCTCCACACCAATCAGTACCTTCTACCTCCTCTTCCTCCTCTGCTCCCCACATCACCACTCCCCCCACAGCACCTGGGAAAGCACTGGTTAGAAAAGCACGGGCCACCTCCACCTCCTACTCTCGAACAAAACTCACAAAGGTGTTTACACTTAGATGTTTTACTGTCATTCCAGTTGTTGTAAAAGATGCACAATTTAAAAGGGTTGTATTTCCTGTGTTTATGTTTTCTTCTCCCTCCACTACATTTTTGGCTTTTGCATGTTTTGCTGTAGGATCTGGCAGGACTGCGCAGAGTTCCTCGACCGGTGTTTGGGGAGAGAAATCTGAATAGCTGCACACCAGCGCCTCCTACCTCTAAGCATGCGCCACTTAAGACTGAAGTAAGAAATCCAAGGGGGGAAAGTTTTCTGTAGGGCTGCAACGATTAATCGTAAAGTTAGAAATTCATGTTTATTTCTGTCAAATATTTCAAAGTTTCTGTCATTTTACTAATGAGTTTCTTGCTGTCCCAACACAAGTCTCTAAAAGCCAAGAAAACAGAGGATGCAGCCAGCTACAAACACACTTCATCCAACCGGGCCTTGGTGTCTGTCAGGACGTCCAGCAGCAGCCAGAAGCCACAGCGGGCCCCTCAGCAGGGCCTCACATGTAACTGCTACCTCACTGATCGCGTCTGCAACGTCTGCCTGGCCAGGTAAATGGTTGAAATCATTGCAACTGGCATTGTAGGGTTAATCTCAGCTGTATAAGGAACAATCCCATTACATTACAGTGAACTTTTGTTCATTATTTAGTGTGTAATGTTTGTGTGTGTGTGTGTGTGTTAAGAAAGCAGCAGGTAGCACCCAGAGCGGGGACTCCTGGTTTTAGAGCGCCAGAAGTTCTGACCAAATGTCCCAACCAAGGCACAGGTTGGTGTTTGATCCAGTTACTCACATGTTTGCCATAATGCACAGTGCATTGAAATTGTTTCACTTCAAACAAAAAGTTTAATGTAATTCATTTGAATTTCACTGTAAAATAAACAAAGTAGTGTATAGTTACAAAATGGAAGGACAGTGATGTATGGTTTTCCACATTTTTAACAAGCAAAATCCTCAAATTGCTTGTACATTTGTACTCCAGCCCCCTGTACTCTGACACTCCTAAATTACAGACCCATTCAATAAATTAGAATATTATTGAAAAGCCCATTTGTTTTAACAGTTTCATCACTAAGTGAAACACTTTATATATAATTATTACACACACGTGGATATCTGAAAACCTTTATTTCTGGTAATTTTCTCCTTATAGTTAATGAACAGATGACATTTAAATTTAAAATGTTACATCAGACCAACAGAAAAAATATGGAACATAAAATCCCATTTTAAAGAAACAATATATGGCTATTATATAATAAAAAATGTCTATAGTATGAACACTTTAGCAAGACAGTCAGATTTCAAACTGCTACAAAGTCATATTGATCTCTTTTCATGTCTTCTTCCTCTCACTGATTGTCTCCCCTCCTCCGTCATAACACCCTGGGTTGCAGCCATAGATGTGTGGTCGGCTGGTGTGATTCTGCTGTCCCTGCTCAGTGGCCGCTACCCCTTCTTTAAAGCCAGCGACGACCTGATTGCCCTCGCACAGATCATGACCATCAGAGGCTCCAGGGAGACCATTCAGGCCGCAAAGACATTTGGTATGCATGAACCCGTATCATCCTTAAAAAACGTCTCTAGATTTAAAACTGAAACAACATGTTAGTAAACTGGTTTTGGGGGTTGAAACTTGTTCAGGAAAAGCAGTGGTGTGCAGCCGGGAGCTTCCTCGCCAGGACCTCAGGACGCTTTGTGAGACGCTGAGAGGACAGAGGTCTTCAGCGGACGTCACCATGGTTCCAGAAGCAGGTGGAGAGACGTCCGCCGCCCGCAGAAACACAGACCAAGATGAAACTCCAACACGTTGGCCCAACGGCCCTCAGCTCAACACGCACAAAGGAGAAGTCAGTGAAACTCGCCCAGAACACCACAAACATTCAGGTAGCAGCAAAGCCCCAACCAATCAGAGCTCCCCGTTAGAGAGTAAAGTGGCGGACGATCAGAAGGGCTGGGATAGGGTTCCTGACGAGGCCTTCGACCTTTTGGATCTGCTGCTGGACCTAAACCCTTCCACTAGGATCACAGCTGCTGAAGCCCTGCAGCATCCTCTCTTTAAGGATCTGTGACAGAGTTTCATACAGGCCATCAGCAGGATGAGAGCATGTGGCTCTCCAGGCTGGGATTAGGACTTCTAATGAATAAATAGTTCATGATTGTTTAGCAGGTTAAGAGTGTATATAGAAGTGAAGAAGTTATCTGAGAAGAAGACTTTTAAATAAAACATTGATGTAAATAAACTTTAGACATTTTTCATAGCAGCCTTTGAGTTTTGTTATGTAGTTTGAAAACTTTTATATAAACATTTGAGGGCTTTTAATTTGAAATAATTAGTTACCATGTGAGTGCTTTGACTGATTTCTACTGTGTTAGCTGCTGTCATTAATAGTATTTATAAGGAAATGTCTCCTGTTTAAGATTTTTGTAATAAAATCTGGCTCTCAGACCTCTGCACCTCCTGCTCTTTACAACCTGAACCAACAGAGCCATGCTCCTTCCACTGGAAACTAACCACCACAACCGCATGTGCCATAATCATCCTATAGCAACTTCTGATCTAAAACAGACTTTTGAGTTAGAACCTATGCAAACATATTTAGTAATTTGTGGAAAGGGGCATCTGAGGAACTTAGAATCTATGATTTTTTTTGTAGTCACAAATCCTTGCTTGATTCTTGGTGCTTATGAACTCTAGTTTCCTGGTGCAGACATTTAAACATTACGTACATTTTTAATAGTGTTAAAAGTCGAGGCTTCTCCAAAAGCTTGAAATCAACTGTTTTGGTGATAAACTGTCTAAAGATATTTTTAAGGGTGCCATCTTTGTTTGTGTGAATTTAATTCTGATATTTTGCCTAAAACCATCTCAGCTCTGACCTCCTGAGGTTGAATAGTGGCCAATTGAATTTTCCTATTGGTTACAATGGTACAGCGACTCCACAGCCCTGCCAAGAAGTATAAAACCATCTCAGACACACGCCTCCTGGTGGTGAGTCAGGAGATTGAATAGTGAGCGGACAGAGATCTGCCGTCTCCTAAAAAACAGTTTCTAGATTTGTTGCCGATTGGTCTAAAGATGTCAACTTTTGTCTTGTCTGAATTTAAAAGCAAGAAATTGAGTCATCCAAGTTTGTCTTTTTTTTTTGACTAAGACATTCCTGTAATCTACCTAACTGGATTTATATATATATATATATATATATATATATACACACCACAAGAATCATATATCCAAATGTAACTCTAGAGTCTGTTGATTGAACAACATGAATTGACATTCATACCAACAAATTTAAGTAAAAATCAAAACAAGACTGTTTTTAATGACATAAAACCGTCACTAGGCTAATGGAAACATCTTCAGACTTTGATGTATAAAAATGGTGAATTATCACATAGTAATAAAACCACAGATTGAGTCAAATGTATGAAACTTCTTAGCTTTTTTATTATCAGTTACAGCTCTATCAGAATATACACAAGGTACAAGAGCTGACACTATCATAGAAAATCTTATCTGAAACAGGGAGGAGAAACAATGATACATTTACATATTAGGCCCCGCCCCCTTTTGTTTTGTTAGGTCCTGAGAAGTTGGGGCTCTCCTGCAGTTTCCAGGCTGTCCTTCACCTCCACCAGCTCCTCTATCCGCACCAACACGCTCTCGATCATGTCGAATGTGTGGAGCGCTGAGTGCAGAGCCTGAAACGAACCAATCAGATTCAATCACACTGTCCAGCTTGGTTGTGTTTCGTTTGGAAGCGGTGGGCTAACTGACCTGAATCTGAGATTCTGATGTCATTTTTGGCAGCTTCTCCCCACCAACAGATACAGACAGCACCGACTCCTCTGTGGAAAAACATGCCAACTTGCTGTTAGAAAAACAAGCCATCTCTGGTAGGCTGGAGGAAATGTTTTTGCTGACTGTGACCTTTGGCGTTTTTCTTTTTCTTCTCCCTGGTGTCCTGCAGCTCCCTCTCGTAGTGGGCTCTCGACATGTTCACGCCGACACGCAGAGGCTTCAGGAACGCATCTTCTATTTTATACAGCTCGGTCCAGATGCCGGTCTGCAAGATGGCAAAATGTGAGCGATCTGCTACACTTTACAAATTTGAAACATACACATTAGAAAACATAAATCAAATGTTTAAGGTTTCTGTTTTTAGTAGGGTCTCCTCCCGCTGCCAGACTGCTATCTGCACTCACCTGGTTCTCTGTTACTTTGTCTCTGATGACCAGGTAGCGCAGCAGGTTCAGAGACTCCATGACTCTGCAGGAAAAAAATTAATAAAAAGAAATTTTGGCCAGTATCAATATCTGGTATTAATATTCACTATCCTCTCGACACCTTAAAAAAAATAAAGAACCACACTGTTGACACCAGTTCAGTCAAACGTCAAAATTCAGTCAATGCTCCATCACTACATCACCAACTTCCTCTTCCAAACAGCAACAACATGGAAATAATTTTTTTAAGGAAATAAAAAAAAAATGTTTTTTTTTTATATCGACCCAGCTTTACATACTGGACTGACACAGATCTGTTAAAAATGACTAATATCTGTCAATACTAATGTTGGTGACAATACTCCATACATCCCTAAAAATAATACACATGAGAATTTGAGGGGAAGGTAAAGATTAGGGAGACCTTCCAGGATCCAAAAAGTCAAAACTGCTGGTGGAAACGTGCAAAAAAAAAAAAAAAAAAAAAAGGTTATTTTACATTTTATTACTTTTTGAGAGACACCCGTCACATTTACTAAATTAATTCATTTAGTAAATGTGCTCCACAGCATGTTTTGGGTTGTCATTCTGATGGAAGGTCGACCTCTGACCTCTGTTTCCAGTTCAACTGTTTTGAACTGGAAACAGTTCAAAAGACTGTTTCCAGTCCTTTTAAGTCTGCAATATGTTTTTTTTTTTCTTCTTCAGAATCTCTCTCCCATCTCCCCTTTCCATCCTTTAGAACAATCTAGAATTAAAGTCGATGTGTGCGTACCTGTCCAGGTACTGCAGGAGATCCGTCTCTGGGCCGTCTGGAAGACTAAATACCTTGCGCAGCAAAGGCAGCAGGTGAAGTCCCTCAAACCAGATGTTACCGTTACCCGGCTGCAGACAGAGTGAGAGAGACGCTGCAGGTAGGCTCTCCGCTGCAGCACAAAACAGCAGGAGCAGACAGCCTGAGAGGCCACTTTACCTGCAGAGCTGCATCGATCTGATTCTTGATGTTTTTAATGATGTAGCCTTCTACTCCTGAGTGGTTGCTAGTCCTGAGCATGTATCTGAGACAGGGAATAGTAACGAATTCAAGAGACAGGAAAACATTCATGCGGTCTCTGTGGGGGGGAATGCAGAGCTTACTGGAAAAATCTGTACTTGGCTTCAGTGTTGAACTTATCGATGCTGAGCTGGAACACCTTCAGTCCTTTAGTCCTCTGCAGCCAAATCACAAACACAAAAACCAGCAGGTCGTTTCTTCACACAAACTGTGGCGGTCATCCAAATTGAATCTAAAGTAAAAAATGTTTAAAAATGGCCAGAGGTCCTACCAGATCATGCTTGGGGCAAATTGTCATGACCTTTACTAAGCTCTGAAAAGAAGACAAACGTTATTAGTGTGCAGAAAACTGCTTGAAACATACTGAAGAGGGTTAAAGGTGAGGTTATAATGAACTGTGGTCACCTGAGGGACGGTGAGGAAGGTTCTGATCTCGAGCAGATCCGCTGGCAGACTGCCATCCTCCACCCGCACCAGACTCTTCTCATACAGCTCCTGTAAGGACGGAGAAACACAGAAATCACAGCCCTACCTAGCAAAGGTTTTCCAACACACTTTGTCTCATTAGACCACAGACTTCAATGAATTTTACTAGGAAATGAATAGACAGTGCAGACCACTGCCTAAATGCAGTAAAAACAGATCTAAAAATTTGATCAATAAATTTCTATTTAGAAAAAAAAAAGTGTGATTCAGTTTATCTTACCAGTCCTTTCTGTAGCCTGGAGGTCTCAGTTCTAGAGAAACAGAATCACAAGTGCCAAAGATGAACAGGTGTGACTCAAGTCCTTTCTTAGTTATACCCTCAGCCTCAACTAGCCCATAAATCGGCTCTGAATTCCTTTATTCTGGGCAATCAGCCCCCCAAAAATAAATTGGTATTGTCCAAAATCGGGATCAGCCGGTCAGGCTTTCTGAAGATCGGTGATCAGCCCAGAAAACTCCAGTCGGTGCGCCCCTACTCTCAGGCAAATAATTATTTGAACTCCGCTCTCCTTTTTAAAAGTTGCCTCGCTAAAAAATTAACACTTTGTGGTAGGTGTGTTATTTTAAAGGAAGAACATCAACCAGGATTCTAGAAACAACATTTAACCATATAAACTGAGTGGAATAAGTATTTGATCCCCTCCAAGCAGGTCAGGGTCCTGGCTCCCACACATTGGTCATATGTCCACAAGGCGACATTAATCTATTAATTAAATATAGATTTTCCTCGTCACATCTGATCACAGACTCAATAATCCCAACCAAATGTCTCAGTGGGCAAAACCAAACATCAGGAAGCTTGGTGAAAAGGTCTTAACGATTGGTCTGGAGCTTAATACAAGATCATGAGATGGTGAAGGGACCAGACAAGAAACCACCATACAGAGAGTGTTCCTGATCTGAAGGTACAGAGGACCTCAGTCACCACTGGTAACATACTCTACAGTAATTGAGATCTTGTTGCCCTCAGAGCTACAGGAATGTGGAGAATATCTAATTAATGGATGAAGTACGGTGGTCTGGTTAGGCCAAAATAAGGCTGCATTAATCGATCAACGGACCAGAACATGCACAGACCCCTGGTCCCTCCATGCAGGACAGCCTGACGTTACCGTCCCACCGCAATGTGGAGCCGCTTTTCTGCAGGTTGGGAGTAAGAGACCAATGGAGCCGTGTACCGCCAAACACGGGACAAGGTCCCCGTTCCCTAACCCAAAACGCACTAGCAGGGCAAAGGAGAAGCACGTCCTGTAAAGGTCAATGCCGTCACAAATGTAGACCTCAGTCAGACAGGAACTCTGTGGCGGGAGCAGCAGCTAAAAACCTGAAGGGGTTTAGAAACTTCTTTAGGGAGGAGGAGGCTGCATTACCGGGACAGAAGAATGGAAATGTGCTCCATGTTGGAGCGCAGACAGAAGATGGGGCTGCGGAGAGAGAATGGAGAGGTGTGAGGGTTAATATTACATTTACACCCAAAATATTATCTCAATAATTGTTACAAAAACAGTCAATGTTTAAGGAGATGTGGCTGTTTGTCCAGTACTTTCTGGTTCCCCTGCGCTACCTGAAAACACTAGGGAAAGTATCGGCCGCCAGGTGATGGACGAAAACCAGGTGTGCCAAGCAGGCCAGGGAATTTTTGGGATAACGGACCTCCTCCTCCAGGAAGCCCGGAACCTCTTTCTTCTTAAGCAGAGGGTGGAACACCAGACCTGAGAGAGACTCTCCAACAGCGCCCAGAATGTCCTACGGAACCACACAGAACCACAGGTTCACAGATCAAACACCACACCAAGCTGCAAGCATGCAGGGTTTACAATCCGTACCAGAATCTCTGCAGCAAAAGTCCGGAGTGGAGACACAGGCAGCGTGTCTGGATGCCAGATCTGTACGTCCAGCAGAGGTTGGCTCAGGGTCTTCATGCAGCTACAGAGACTCAGACGTTCGATCAAGCTGCTTTTTAATCAGCTCTAAACTAACAGGAAAACGTCAAGCTTTCTGCCACTCACAACTTCAGGAGTTCTGTCCGCAGCTCGTCCTCTGCTCCCTCCTCCTGTCCACCCGCTGTTTTGTGGGATTTCCGCGGCTGATTCCCACTGCTCTGATTCAGCCTCGCCTCCTGCGCAAAGGGCCCGACGAACCGCGCGAGGTCGGCGCAGCAGCGACCGAGCGAAAAGACGTCGTCCTCTTCTTGCTCCTTGGTGTCGGGGACGGGCAGCTTGGCCAGCTGGTCCAGGACGGAGGACAGGGTCATACCCAGGGAGGACGCCTTCCGG
Source organism: Poecilia latipinna (assembly GCF_001443285.1). Lineage (NCBI taxonomy): Eukaryota > Metazoa > Chordata > Actinopteri > Cyprinodontiformes > Poeciliidae > Poecilia > Poecilia latipinna. Next base: position 172,022 of record NW_015113591.1, read on the forward strand.
CCGCCCAGGCGCAGCAGCACTGAAGGTGGGCAGAGCAGGTGGAAACTGAGCTGATGTGATTGGGAAAATATTCAAACGCCTTTTACTTCTTCACTTTCTATAACGACTGAGACGGATTATTCAGATTAATCGATTATTGAAATAATCACTGACTAACTTAGTAATAAATTACTGTACAAAAAACCCCCCAAACATTTTGAATTTAAGATTAAACAAACAAAACTTTCGCATAAAAACTCAAGTGTCATAGTTTTAGGTTCAAATCCTGTAAAGAAAAGTTCCTATTAAAGACCTTTTGCTATTCATTTATTAATCAGTTAATCCAAAAAATAATCAACATGTCAGTCGTACGAATAAACTTGTCTTGAATAAATTACATTGACGTGTGGCATTGTAATGTGACAAAATATGAAAAAGGAGATATGCATAATTTTGTGAGAAACTGAATTTCTGAGTCTGTTTTTGTGAGATTCTTAAAGGTACAGCTCACCTTTCTGTAGCGGGGTCAGAAGCAGATGGAGACTTTCGGCGATTCTGTCGGCATCGTCATGTTCCAGCAGCTCCAGAAGGCCAATTAGCAACTCTTTGGGTCGGCAGGCCTGCAAAACCAGAGGAGACAAAACGTTTACAAACTCAGGCTCCAGACCCGCAGTGACAGTATGAATGGCAAAGGTTTGGTCAGACCTCTAATAGATGGTTAAAAATAGCCAGGCACTGAGGGAGATGTTTGTCGTCTTTCCTCAGCAGCACCTGAACCAGTGGCGGCAGCAGGCTCCAGCCCATACTCCCCACCACGTTCTGCAGGTTGGTGTTAAAGGCAGCGTCAGGGATGGCAGAGAGAACCGCACGCCACAGACGTCTTCGCTGAGAAACGCACCTGATTCTTTTCATCCAGGACGATGCTGAGGACCTGCGGGGCATGTCCCTCCTCGATGCAGCTCCTTCCCGCTATAGTGAAAACATCATGATCCTCTGAGCTGTAGCTGTCATCTGGGAGTGCCTGCTGTTTAGAGAACACACAAAGAGGTAAAGATGTCTGTTGGAGGCAATTACGAAGGAAGAAAACGCGAGCAAATGTTTCCTGTCAAGCTATTTAGTGGACTGATTCCTACAAAAGTATCGGTGCACCGATGTGAAAGATATTACATTTTTACACAGTTGATGTAATCTGAATTAGGGATTTGTGATATATAGACATAAACATCAGTATTGGCCAATATTAGTTATTTTTTAATATATTAGTATCAGTAAAGTATAAGTAAATCTGGGCAAATGTTAACAACTGATGTTTGTTTCCATCTCTTTACGTTTCATTGTGTGATGGTGGTAATGACGTGACTGAAGCCCTGACTTGTGCTTCAGGGAGTTTGACTGAAGAACAAAAGCAATGTCAGAAATGTTTTAAGAGTCACAATGGTGGTTATCGGGCATATTTGCAATAATATCAAATATTGGAATTGTCCAAAATTTTCAAATTGGTACATTCTTAATCTGAATTGTATCAAATATGTCAATGATGCATATTTGTACTTATAAGCTATTGTTATATATTGCAAACAGGGGTAATGAGAACACGTTTTTTTTACTTTGACATACTCCTTTTTGTTTTGTTTTCTTATTTCAATTGAAATAAATCAAATAATTTGCTTCCTTAGATCTTGTACCTGTAAGTTTGAACCAGATGATCAAGAGGAACAACTGCCCTTCACTTTGTCTGCTACACCTGCGATTTATTTAATTTAATTTTTTTTAAATCACACAATTAAGCCTCAAAATACATAAAAGCCTCTTCTCTCCTAGAGGACAGGAAGAATGTTCTGGAAGAACAAAGAATTTCACACCCTTTAGGAGCTTCAGCCTCAGACAAGGAGGGGGATCTTGGCTGAGGACTGTGTCAGAGGAAAACACAAAAACCCAGAATATGTGGCGTTTGAAAACTAAATCAATAAAGCGTGTTTGGATGGACATGAGTAGCACTTACACATCTCTGGACCACATCACTGAGCTGCTCCAGAGCCATCTCTGCTGTCCTCACATGGGCTGGATCTTCACCAAGTAATCCTTCAAAAAAAGGGGCAGAATTAATAATTAATTAATTAAACCGCCGCGCACAAGGCGACTGTGTAATCCACACATACAAATAAGAGGTTATTTGAGGCTACGGTAAACAGTGAATCCCCGCAGCTTCCAGCAAACTAGATGCTAGTCTTGCTGATTCTGAATGATCTGAGCTCAGGGAGAAGCGAAGCCGCTTCGGTGGACAAAACAAGCGTATATTACAGAGAAAATAGAGTTACACACCTTCTCTTCATGCCCTCGAATAGCTCGGTTGCAAACAAAAACACGCTTAAATACTTTCCGAATACAGCGTGAATTACTGGTACGGCCGTACCGGCTGCCGTACAATGGGTACGTCACGAGGTCAGAGTTGAACGGAGAGAAAACAAGCAGCATGGAGTCACAAGAGGGGAGGAGGAGAGGAGCTTCTGCTAAAAGCTCCAAAAAAGGTCCAATTTTCAGGCTGTTACCTGAAGAGCAGCTTTGTTATGGGTGCTAACAAGCTAACAGAAGAGCAGCTTACTGTCCGGCTGAAACAAACATGAATGTAACCGCCATTTTTAGCTTCTTTATGTGCTACTTAAAGCTACGTGCCCGACTTTATTGTAACTTAAATTAAATTCTCTTTAGATATAGTTTGTCATGTGTGGAAAATTTCACAGTTATTGTTTCTATTAATTAAATGTAATTTAATTAAAAGTAATGGCTCCCCAAAACAAGCTTTCGTGGGCTGTAGTGACATCACACAAGGTATACAGCAGTTGATAGAGTAATTCAGAAGAAGTCATTTGTGTTTTCCTGGGCTGTTTTTCACTATTTGGAGGTTTTCATCAAATTTTACCTTCAACAACACTGAGCTGTGTATGACAGCAAAATATTTGAATTTGGCAGCTTCTCTCAAACATCATAGCGCCATAGTAGCGCTTCATTCTATTTGTCTAGCGCTCGGATCTGGAAATCACATCCAAGTTGAACCTGTTATTTGTGCCCGTTGAGAAACTGTATTTAGCTTATTGTTGAGTTGCTAACACTGAACAAACATGTTTACAGTACTATATGTGCTGCTGTTTTAATGCAATACAAATTTATTCAGCAGCCATATTGTGCGAGATCCCCAAATGTCACAGATAATTTTCATATTTCAGAGGTAGATCTTGGATTTCTGATTGGTAACTTGGAAGCTCTGACTTTTGACTACAAGTAGAATCAGCTGCCTGTTGTGATGCCATTGTGCAAATAAACCCAGAGGAGAATTTGTGTTTATTTCTTAGCGTGCTTTTAAAACACTTTGTGTTAAATGAAACTCCATCTGTGGAAAGCCAGACTATTTTACCCAGATGTGTTTTTATGGCCAGGACGCATCAGTAGGTGGAGAAAGGGAAACCAGAGGAAATTATCTTCAACTCTCTTCTGGTTTGCCTAACAGGTGGGAAATGTGTCAAAGTGCGGACCGCAGAAGAAGAAGCGAGGAGGTGTGAAAACAATTTACGCTAGTAAGCCTTTCGGGTTCACAGCTCAGACAGTATTTGGGAAATGTCAACGTGTGCTTTATTTATCAGGAGAGAGGAGGTGAAGGAGAGGCTGAGGGAGAAGCTGGAGCTGGAGAGGAGAGCCCTGAAGGTAGTGGAGCGCCTCCTAGAGGACAGCGTGGCTGAAGACTTCCTGATTGACTGTGTATGTAGCTGATCTTACTTTCTTTATATTGATTTATATTTCACTGTATATGTCTGAGGAATATGAGACAACATCATTCAATGAATCTGGGCTGTCCACTATTTGTGGATATTTATTCAGCTTTTTTGTTCTACTTGAAAAAAGTGGCATAAGGTATTTCATACAATATCGTAAGCATTCTGTCATTGCAAAATACATTAACAGTAAACAACTTTGGTATGAATTAGCAGGCAACATGGGCTCTCAGGGCAAACTACTCCACCAATGTTTTTAATTTTATGTGCCTTATGCTAATTTCTAAAAATCAGGGCAGCCATGTTGTTTTTGTTGTATTTGACTGAAATGGTTCAGCTCAATGATACTTTATTCAGTGATACAGAGAAGCTTCTTCATAGCATCATTATCAATGGTGATGGCTGTTACTTCATGTCACGCAGTACCAATCAAACATGTACCAACTACATCTATATCTACTGCAAACAGCTGCTGATTGCGTCATCCTCTTCTGCTTGAATGAGGTGTAATAGGACCAACAATTCAGATTTAGAAATATGGAAGTTCCACTTTTGAAAAATAAATACAAAAATTAAACAAATAAATGAAAAATGTCATGTTTCACTTTCTTTCTCTCTTCCTCACAGGCCAAGCTCATAACTCCTGCTAACTACAAAGACACTGTGGAGGAGAGATTCATCGCCAAACTCTGTGGTTATCCTGCATGTCCAAACAAACTGGGCAAGGTAGAACTCTTAGGCTGGTCCGCCCAGACCTGTGAACTAACTACAAATCTTACATTTTAAAAACTTCAGATTCACTTTGTCATGACTCATCTACACTGTTCAATCTCTAGATCCCAAACCAACGGTTTAAAATATCTACCAAAACAAACCGAGTTTATGACATCACCGAGCGGAAGGTGAGTTCTTTTTATTTTTCTTTACTATTATCAGGTCATTTTTTTCAGAGAAATATTTAAAAAGCTGCACTCCTGTTGTTTGTGTCTAGTGTTTTTGCAGCAACTTCTGCTACAAGGCTTCCAAACACTATGAGCTGCAGATATCGAAGACGCCTCTTTGGCTCAGGCAGCATGAAAGGTGAGCAGCTTCTTTCTTTTCTCTGTTCTCAGAAAGCCATTCTGGAGTATAAAAAACATTCTGCTTCCTTTATGTCTCTCGACAGTCCCCCAGAGGTCAGGTTGCTGAAGAAAGGAGAGGGGTATGTACTGCTGCTTTAAGATTTCCACACAGTGAGCTAGAGTCATGTGAAAAAAACTACCTATGAGTATTTTTGATATATTTGGACACATTAAATATCAATTTTAACAATTTGAAGCAGATGATGAACTAAAGCTAATAAAAACCAGGGTTGCACTAAATGCAGTTTTCTAGCTGATCTAACTTTAAAACGCCTGACCTGCTGACATGTCAGGTGTTATAATGTCGCTGTGCACCCGCAATATTCCAATCATATTTTATAGAAAAACACTGAACAAACCCATCAAATGATACAAACTGCACATGAAGTGGTTCTCTCAAATATTCTTGAATTTAGAATGTTCTTTTCAGACCTTTGCGGAGTTAGATGAGATCAGTTTCAATTTAATTTGTCTATATCGTGCCAATTGACAACAGGTGTCATCTCAAGGCTAAAGGAGTCTTTCCAGTTCAATCACACAGATGTTCCAATTGATCCTAGTTATCAATTCATTGTTCAAAGTAGATTAAAACATTTCCAAGAAAACCCACATTGTACTGAATCATTCACTCCTCCTCCTTCACATCTAAGAATCAGCTGATGGCCCAAAATGAAGAAATTCATTGCACTAATAGTTATTAAGGATAAATGTCTTTTATTTTCTTCAATTGAAAATACACCTGAAAATCAGTTTTTGCATCGATTTGAGTTGAGGTTTTAAATAGACTGAAGGTGTGTGTGTGTGTGTGTGTGTGTGTGTGTGTGTGTGTGTGTGTGTGTGTGTGTGTGTGTGTGTGTGTGTGTGTGTGTGTGTCCAGCGGGAGCTCTGGTGAGGAGGTGCTGCTGTCCGAGAGGCGCCTCAAAGAGGAGGACATCGAGGACCCCCTGGCTGCCCCGCCTCAGGACCCTCCTGGCTCTGAGCGCAGCGCCGCAGGAAGTGACCTCAGCCAGAGCAGCGTCAGCGAACAGGAGCAGGACTTCGTCTCCAGCGTGGTCCCCCAGCGCCGGAGAGCCCAGGTGAGCTGGGCTGACCTGCCCAGACACACAGACGGAGACAGGAAGCAGAGCGAGCAGCGACAGATTGACGAGCCAGAGGAGAGGAAGAGAGCAGGAGGAGATGATACGTCTCCTGAGAACAGACCTGTGGAGGAGGCCACAGCAAAGCTGAACGAGTGTAGCGTGTCAGAGAGAGTCCATCCCACCTCTGACCTGCCTGTAAACTCACACACTGAACCCTCAGCTGGAAGCAAACAGGCTCCAAACCTGGTGGCTCTCAGCATCACCCAGGTGGGGATGAGCCAGAGAGGAGCAGCCGGGCTGCGGGGTCTCCTGAACACCCACACTGGAGACGCCAATCCTGACTCGGTGCGGCTCAATCTGTTGGCGTGCCTGAAGAGGACGCTAAAGGAGTGGTGCACAGACGACACTCTGAGCTTCCTGTATGGAGCCGACCATTCTCTGGGATCCCCGTTCGCCAACGTAAAGGAAACGCAGGAAGAGGAGCTGGACGAAGATGACCTCGAGGACGACGACAACGTGACGGAGCCAGGCGCCGAAGAGCAGGACAGGGGGCGATGGGCTGCAGCTCCGGACTACGAGACGCTGCGGAAGGAGACCGAGCGGCTGCAGCTCAGAGTCACAGAGTTTTACAGAGGGACGTGGATTCTGCCTGAGGAGGAGGAGATGAAGCCCAGCAAGGTGAGAGGCGGAACACAGACGGCCTGGTGGAACTTTGTGTCATTCTGTATAAACTGGGGATGCACCGACCCACTTTTTTCACTTCTGATACAGAAAACAATATCTGAGGCTTAGTATGCAAATCTCGAAAAAAAGTCAGATTTCCATAATACTCATCTTTAAAAAATATGCAAAAAAATCTATCTTTCATAATTTTGTCATTCAGAAATAATTCATGTAATTTCAATAGACCTAAAACAGTCTATGGAGTCTCCTATGTGTCCCCCACTCTGCTCCTTCAGAAAAAATGTGATACCTGTCATGGTAACAACAAATTGTCTAGTTATTGTGATAAATATTGTTGTTTTGAGACCATTTTCAAGCCATCTACTGGTAAAGGCAGTATGATGCAAAAACATTCTCACAGGGTAGATAAGGTAATTTTATTTATATAGCACATCTTTAGGAACTAAAAGATCAATAAACTTTCAATTCTAATGAATATCTAACACTGGAACTGGACGACATTTTAAATATCCAAAATGAATAAACAAAACAACAGAAACAACAAATAAAATGAATTATTAAGTTTTTGTAAACAAATAGGACTAGTTGAGATCAAACTGAAGACTTCTGGTTTTTGGTAGAAAGAGAGAAAAGAGAAAAATGATCAATTTTAAAAATGGAAATTATTGATCTTGTTTTAATTTATCATTTTTGATTTATTGCTTATTGCAACAGGCCTGTATGTATGTTTTATGTGGTGAGTGTGTGCATATCTGATTGAACTGAGTGCTATATGTTGTGTGTTGTGCAGGAGACAGAATCAAAGGATCCAGTTTTGCCGCTGATTGATTCCCAGGCTCAGAACCTCATCCAGAAACGGATTACAGTGGAGAAACTCAGCAGCTGGTACGTGTGTGTGTGTGTGTGTGTGTGCGTGTGTGTGTGTGTTATCACAACTGTATTCTATGAACATGATCTTTTTTTTATATGTTGTTTATTAGTTTTAACCTCATAATGTCTTGCACAGTCTCAGGAACGTCGTAGGTCCGGTGGGCCTCACCATGAGTGACATCTCCACAGACCTGAACAACCTGGTCAGGACTTTCAGGTCAGACCACCACACACACTCATACACACTTCTCCTGACAGGGCTTCAGTTTCCCTTCATGTAGTTAAGTTTCAGTTTTAGAACAAACACACATATTAGGAGATTATTCACAAAGAGTTTGCCTTCAGTCCAGTTTTGATCCATCTGAGTATGTCAGATTTTGAGCTTATCAGAGGTCATTCAGAGCTCTAAAAAGCCTAATGGAAAGCATAAGCTAAGAACAATGACTCATCCAGTGTGACGTCTTTATTCTTCTGTCTGCAGAGACATGAAATAAACCAGCATCACATTATTCTGATTAATGAAGAACATACAGGAGTTTGATTATAGGATAATCATGCAGCTGAATTATGGAATCAACTGGTTATTTTTGCTACCCTCTACTGGTAAGGTAGAGGCATGGCAGGACATTTGGTTTAAATGGGTAACAACTTTATAGCATACCATGTTGTTACCCTTTCTTCTTTAGGAACTTAAAATTCAAGAAATGTCACTGTTTTCTGAAAACACAAGTGATTACATCTATTTGTTTTATTAATTTATTTCTTGTGTTGTGGTAAAACTGCGACAGTCCAGTTCAGTAAAACTGAACTGTTGGTTTAAAAAGGCATAATTGTGTCCAATCGTTCTCACGTTCTGCTGTGCTCTTTATTATTATTATTATTACTATTAGCTAATTAGGTGATATCTAAAGCCAACTGGTGACACTGGATTTTATTTAGGGTATCAGAGTAGACAGAGTTGAATATGCATGTGACACTGATTTCTATTTGTGTATCATTTTCCTTCCACTCAACACCTATGTGCTTGCTTGTGTTGGTCTCTCGCATAAAATCTCAATAAAATGCAGAAACTTTTCTGATTTTCACCTGTTCAAATGTTAAAGAGTTCAATGGGTGTGAATACTTTGGCAAGAAATGGTATATTTAAAGTTAACCAAGCAGAGCAAGCACTTCCAGAGTTCAGCTTCCTGCAGGAAGTCCAGCTGTCAAAAACCCAACAGCAGGGTGTTTGGTAGTGTTCATCAGGATTTTTTTTTCTCTCTGTTTGCAGAAAGTCACATTCAAGCTGCAGTATGTAACTTTTATAAGCAATATATTTTTTCCATATTTGTTAAAACTGTCACCAGATAATCTGTGAAAGGTTTGATCTTCTCCACATCCTCCTTGAGCTACTACTGCCGTCTGAAGAAATGCACCGCTGCACCAAAACAACCAATCAGAGCCAGGAGGAGGAGCTTGGCGCTGTCAATCAGTGTTTTCTGATGGTTGTTAATGGTCAACAAATATGTAAAAACGTGTTTTTTGTAAAAGTTACATACTGCAGCTTTAAGGTACAATGTGACGAATGTCTTAAAACAGCTGCTCTGACCTGGACAGAGTGTGTTTCTGCTGCATCATGTTTTTAACCTGATCTTATGGTTTCTTCTGCTTCTTTATGTTTCTGTCTCCAGGTTCAGCAACACCAACATCATCCACAAAACCCCAGAGTGGACACTGATAGCCGTGGTGCTTCTGCATCTGTGAGTTCACAACACGCTGCTTCTCATTTCATTTTACCCAAGAAGCTCCGAGCTGGAGCATTGTTTTGGCCATGCCATATGGTACATAGGTGTGTGTGTGTGTGTGTGTGTGTGTGTGTATGTGCGCGAGCGCGTGAACAGTTCCGTGCTGCTCCCGTCTGAGTACACACAGCCTTATCTCGGCCTGATTGCCTTGTCTCCGGATCCGTGATCCACCACAGAAGGCACACTTTTGTCAAACGAAACACACACACCTAAACACAGCACACACTCCTCAGGCCCGGCCGGTCTGGGAAAAGTCTCACCTGATCCTGATTTATGGCTGCCTCAGTGGTCCAGCTCTGTTTGCTCAGTGCTTACCTTCAGGGTAAGCCCTGTTGAGACCAACCGTAGTGTGATATGCACGGCGTGTCGGCCCTGCTGGAGAAAGGAGCCGCTAACACCGGAAAACTTCTTGAATAGGGCCTCAGCTAACAGTGATTACACATCCATTATTCTGACGATTAATCAGTTAATCAGCAGAGAAATTAGGCTCATTTTGCAATTAGTTATGAAATCACATAAGTCTTTTCATACATTATTAAAAATGCATTAAAAAATGCAATTAAACAAGTAATTCAGTTAATTTTTTTAAACAAGAATGTAATTATTTTATTGCCTAACATGCAGTCCTTTGAACTCTTCATCATTTGTAGCAAAAGATAAATCTGCAGCTAAAACATCCTCTCAACATCAACATGTGAAAAGCTCAGACCTTTCTGCTTGACTTAACATCAATAAAGCCTAGTACAGTTTTTTTTAGATTAACCTATTAATAATTGGAATAATTGGCTGAATAACAATAGATTTTTATTTATTTATTTTTTTGTACAGTTTTGGTTTAATTTCCGCTCTGTTCTTTTATTGTTTTTTGAGTCTGTATATTCCACTTAACGATTAATCGATTGCTAAATTAGTTGCTGATTATTTCTGTAATCAATTCATCATGATTAATCATATTAATTGTTTCAGCCCTTATCTTGAATTGGATGAATTTGGGTGTTCCAGCGTTTTGAAGGACACCTTTGTTATTAACTTTATGCATATATAAACCTCTGGTTTGGTTAGAGCTGATTCTCATTTTTCTTCTACCATTCACGGCTTTTTAAAGTGCAGTTCCACTAAAACAATGAATCGCCTGACCCCATCATGTGACTTTTCTCCTGTGTATCTCAGATTGAAGTGGCTGTTGACTCATAAAGAGCCTCTATATTAAAACGCCGTTCACCAAACGTGGCTGGGCCGTCCCGTGTCGCCATGGTGCTCTATGATTTCATCGGTTCCCATTGAACTCGTTTTTCACTCCATTCCTCCATCATGAATAATTTGTTGTGCTGTCTTATCTGTCCACTGCGTGGCAGCTGTGGAGCTCGTCTGGCCTCTATTGTTTGGGCCAGCTGAATAATAGATACCCGCCTCCCCCCCGTAGCTGCAACACTAGACCCTGAGTTGAACCGGAGATTAACCGGCAGAGCCGCTTCAGTCCTGGAGAGACGACAGGAAGGACAGGTAGGGCGGAGGGGGCGGAGCTAAGGAACAAGACTTCAAGGGGAAGGATTTGATGATTTCCATTTTGTCATTTTAAAAATACAATCTTTCATGTATTTTAGGGGTATTCGATATGGACTTTAAGTTTTATCACAATATTTTGTGGTAATATGATCATAACAATAAAAGTGACGATAAGAATTATTTATTACGTCTTTTTTAGTAACTGTGACTGCATGGCGAAGCAATCAGAGCTCCATAAACACAAGTACTGCTTTTAAAAAAATATATGTAATGCTATCCTTTAGGACAACAGTCACATAAAGAAGAGTGATTTGTATCCACTAAGCTCCACACTGTAACTGTATTTAAAATCTTTTTCTTTTCTTTTAATTGATACTTAGTGGAGAAATTAGTGAAACTAATAATCCCAACAATACCAACAGTTTTGGGAGAGGTTAAAGATCATTAACAGGAATTTGTCATGACAAAATTCTTATCATGATAACAAATTTATCACAATAAATGGTAAACGATAATAAATGCTCATACCTTTGCTGTATATCTAAAAGTTGCAGGAATGCAGTCTGAGACCACAGGGTTAGAGTAAACAACTGCTTTATTCAGACTCCGTTTCTGTGTGACGTTCCCACAGCGTCCACTGATCTTCTCTGTTATTTCTACAGATGCACTGATTGGAGATTATGTAGCCGATTTTTCAGTTTAATTATAAGCTAGACCCACTGCTCCCCCTTTCTATTGCCCTCGATCTCTTTAAGAACTTCAGTCATTTTATCTTCCTAGCTTTCCTTCCATAAAAGCTCATATTTATTTACACTGGAAGGAGAGGTGACGTCACACAGTGTGTGTGATAGAGAAGTTGTTCTGAAACAGGTTTTTACTATTTTACAACAGGCAAAAATCCTAATAAATTTTACAATCTGAAGCTGTACTTTCTATCTGGTATAATCCGTTAGCATAGCGACGTGCCATGAGGTCCCACGGTCTGCTGTGTGTGTGTTCTCTCATCTCCAGGCTGTCCTCCGTGTCTCCGGTGGTGCGGGACGCCCTGGAGGTGTCGGGATCAGTGCAGTATTTGAACACTCTGATGGAGGAACTCGGCCTGCAGCAGCACGACCTTCTCAGTGTGGTTCAGCTCTTCAAATCCTCAACAAACTGATGAAAAGTTGACCTGAAGATGTATTGTAAATATTTTTAATCAGATTAAAAACCGATCATTTAAAGAAATGACGATTGTGTGTGTGTTTTGTGAGAATTTCATTTTTACCAAATAAAAAAGTCAAAGTGCAGACTGCAGCCTACATGCACAGATTATTTAATTTCCACCAATGGCAGAAATTTGTGAAAAAAAAAAAAAAATAGGTGTAGAAGTGCACAGATATGAAATTTGGGCCAATACCAATATCTGATATTAATATTGCGGTTATGGCCAATAACTAATAGTTACTCATTTTGTATGCATTATAAACATATTTCACTATGAGAGGTAAAAACAAAAACACACCTGACATTTCTTCTCTGTTAAAACACGACCAGTTTTCTCTCTTTCTGCAGGTGTAGGAGCGGACTGCTGAGGTGGTGATGTGTTCTCTCCATCCTTCTTTCCCTTTAAACATTTTCTCTACGATTCTTCTTTTCTTTTCTGTCGTTTTGTCCATAACATTTGGAATAAACCCATGAAGCAAGTTTTGTAAATGTATGCAAAATAGTGCATTATAGCAACATCCATAATCTTCCACTTCTGAAAGTAAATCTGTTGGCCTCATGTATGTTGACAGCAGGTGTAACATTAATTGTGACGTTGATGAAAAATAAGCATTTAACAGTTTTTCTCGGTTTTTAAAATTTTTTTACACTGAATAAATGAAGCTAATAAAAAGTCCGATCTATTTAAAGGTTTTTCGACGTGTCTTCTCGTATGTGACGCGGAGCCGGATTATGTGCACAATCTGTGGCCAGCTATGTGCAAATCACATCCTTGAGACTTCAATATTTAACCAAGGCAGAGGCAACTAAAAATCACACCCAGCTTTTCCCCAGTGAAAGCAGCATGTCCACATGGCCGCTTATTGCTGCAGTTAGAGGCTCTGCTACTGTAATAAAAGTTGCTCAAATCCTGCAGACTTCCTTTACGTTGCCTTTTATGGCCTCTCCCTCCCCTCCAATGTCATTTGTTATATGAGGACTTGAATGATTGCTTTGCCTGAGAATATTTATTTTTGGCCAGATGGCGCACGCTGCGAAACGTTCCTCTGCTTAAATATGTGATATGAGCTCTGAGCTGCCATGCAGATTGGGGGTTTGTGATTGACGGTCTGCATGACTTCACATAGAGCTTCTTGTTTTTCTTGACGCTCAAAAAAATCAGCGGAGCGACGCAGAGAGGAGCACAGCAGTGATACTCTCAGGTGGTTCCAGTGTGAATTGGGCCCACCCTTCTGCCCCTCCAGATATGCAGTGATGTGAAAAGATAACTTAAGAGTTCACATAAATGTTTGAAATCATCAGATTTGAAATGCATTTGAATTTTCAATAAATGCAAAATGCAGTTTTTAGATTTTTTTTTTCTAGTACAGATAAAAAAAAACAATCCAAGCCACCCTGCCTGAAACCTGGTAATGATTCTTTTACTTTGATGAAGGGGAATTTTGTCCTGCTCATATTCATAGAATTGTTTTGTTTTTATTCCCCCCCATCCATCAGCTCATTGGTTCTGCAGCATAGTCCAACTATGCTTCTGTTTAGGGTCATGACCTGATGGCAGGAGAAAAAAAAACCTCAGGATTTTAGTTCCATCAGTTAAGACAAGTGGTTCAGGTCCTGGAGAAGCAAAGCAGCCCAAACTATTATCCCACCAACACCGTGTGTGACTGTTGCTATGACGATTTCCTGAAGTGCAGTCTTACTTTAACTCCCGATGGAACGGGACGAACACCTTCCAAAATCTCAACTGTTGTCATCGATACACAGAACATTTTGATGAGATTTTGGTTTTCATCTGTTCTTAAGTTTCTTTATTCCAGGGCATGAGGTTGTGTTTTGAGATGTTTCGCCATGGTGTCAGACAGGTTCTGTTTATTATGTGTTTTCTTGCCACATAGTGCAATTTTATGGCATAATCATGTAACTATGGTACCTTCTTCAGTTGTTATAAAACTGCTGCATATCAAATATGACTTTGTAATTGAACACCTTGAAATTGGGCTTCTGTCTCTTTAAGAAACTCCTGCTCTTTCTGACAGGAAGTCATCACAACATGGTTCCTCTATTAACCCTTTTCCATCATTGTTCTGAGTAGCAGCTGCTTTAATGAGCTCATCAGATGCGCAGCTCCACCAGATGTTTGCTAATTGTTGCTGGGGTTACAGCTCATACAAATAATTCTTTATTTTTGTGTCAACCCCTGAAAGGATGGCACCCCGCGTGGGGAGCCACAGTGGATGTGTGGGGTTAAGAGGGGGAGGAAATCAGCATATGAGACCTTTAAGTTAACATTTAATCCATGTTTATATAAACAAATAGAATACATTTTTATAAAGCTGATCCAAATGTTCAATCTTGGAAATCTATCATTTAGCTCCCTTTTTATAATTGTGAAAACAAATGATAAATATCAGTTAAATAGTAAGAAAAAAAACAGCAGTTCAGAACAGGAAACGAAATCGTCAGCCCATGCTCAGTGGAAATCTGAGGAAATCGGTTCATTTCAGTCCGTGCTGCGTCTCCTTGTGCCTCCTCAGGTCCACCTTCCTCTGGAAGCCTTTCCCGCAGAGGTCGCAGCCAAACGGCTTGAAGCCCGTGTGCTTCCTGCTGTGGGTGATCAGGTTGGAGCTCTGACTGAAAGCCTTCCCGCACACCTGGCACTTGTGTGGCTTCTCACCTGCAGCGGGGAACAAACGGTTGAAACGTTCGGTCACGTTGGAAGGAGGAGATGAATCCCTTCATGTTATTCCCACATATATGTGTATGTACTGTATCACCTGTGTGGATGAAAGTGTGCTTTTTCATGTCGGACTTCTGGTGGAACCTCTTGCCGCAGTACTGGCAGGGATAGGGCCGAGTGTCTGAGTGGATGAGCAGGTGGGTGGAGAGGGTGGAGGAACGCTTAAAGCTCTTCCCGCAAATTTTACAGCTGAAGCTCCTTTCCTGTTCAAAGAATCACGTCACCAATCGTTTAGAGAAATTATATTCTAATTTTCATGACATACAGAGCAAAAAACACCCGTCTCAAGTTAAAATGTATATAAAACAAGATATTTTTGCTATAAGTGGAAAAAAATCTGCCAGTGGAAAGGAATTAATGGCTCTTTAAAAAAACTGCTAGATGTTACTGAAAAGTTATTTGAAAGTTAGTTTTGTCTTATTTCAGAGTGTTAAGATATTTACACAGAAACTATAAATACTTGGTAAGATTGAAGTTGGCCTCATCTGTATTTCTGGAGACAGCCCTACTCAATAAATCTGAATTTAGTCATCAGGTTGCTATCTCAGTAATTCTGTTCAAATAGCAATTCTTTATCCACACAGTGATATATTTTGTGTTATTTTTTGTCATTTTTGATGATTATGGATTACAGCCAGTACCAATAAAAACATTTTATGAATATGTTATGACATAATCCTGAAGAAGACTGATGACCTGACAGGTGTCCACGACTGTCTTTGACACCACAGGTTAGCCACAAAATATCCACAAACAGCTGTATCTGAGTATTGTCTTGTAAAGTTGAGTGGAAGGAAAAACTTTGGTAGGAAAGGATTTACATGTAAAAGGAACAAACTCCTGCCTCGAGAACATGGTGAGGCTAAACACTTTCAAGGGTTAGTGAAGTTTGTGTGTAGCTGCTCCTGATCCAGAGAGGTGAGAAGCGTCTGAGCCGGATAATAGGAGTAAAGTTTCCATTTTAGAAACCAAAGCTCCAGAGTCTGGGGGAAGAGTCATGAGCAGAAGTAACATGAACAGAATCCATGTTGCTTGAGGTCCAGCTTTTTTGTGTCCAATCATTAGTTATGTTTTTCATCCAATTATCGTGAATTTCAAGGGAACTTTTAAACTAGCAAAAATAAAAAAAAGGAATATAGAAAATGGAAAATCCAAGTTAAGCGTGTTTCCATCCACCGGTTTGGAATGAATCACCGAATAACGTTGATGTGTGTTTGCGTGTGTGTGTGTGTGTGTGTGAAATTGGAGAAATACTTTTGAATTTTGCTGCTTTCGTCTTTTCAACCTTCTCTAATGAGTGTTTTAAAAAAAATGACGGAACCAGCTGGAGAGATCATTTAGAGAGCCACGTTATCTGAAATTCTAGAGCGCTTCATTCTTCCACCTGCTGACCGACTCTATGGAGATTCTGAGGTTATTTTCCAGCTGGATTTGGTGCCTAATTACTGCCAAAGGCACCAAAAGCTGCTTTAATAAATCTGATGTTGCTGTGATTTGACTAAGTAACAGTAAGATGGAAGATGAGCTCAGAGAGCTGAAGGAGCCATTAGCGCTTCACCTCCATGCCACACCGCATTCCTGCAGGAATTTATGCAAAAGGAGCTCTGACCAATTCCAAATCTTTAGTATTTCTGGTAAGTCCAGATTTATATATACACATTTTTTCCTCCTTTAGAGAAATTAGCTCGGAATTTTATGAACTATAAGCCATAATCATCAAAATTAATTAAAAACACTTCAAATCTGTCACTGTGTCCCATGTTTTTATATACCAGTTGCATGTGTTAAATTGCTGAAATAAATGAACTTTTTGATCATATCTGAATATACTCCACCGATATGAATTGCTATATATATATATATATATATATATATATATATAAAGTCATCAGGGCCTTTTGCGTAAATCCTGACCCGTGGGCCCTCAAAGGCCCCTGAGCATCGTCTTCCTGGATGCTTTCAGACTGAGGTTGGTACCTGGGAGTGAACAGCTCGGTGCTGATCCAGGCTCACTGCGTGTCCGAAGGTTTTCCCGCAGATCCCGCATTCAAAAGGCCGCGTCCCGCTGTGTGAGCGCCGAACATGCACCTCCAGGCCATGGGGCGTGGAGAAAACCTTTTGGAAATAAAACACAATGAAATTAGAAACGTATGGGGGAATATATATATATATATGTTTAAAATGATAAATATATGTTTTCATTTATTTAAATTAAATGTATAAGAAATGTGCCCATCCCCAGATTAAAACAGGATTTGTCTTTAAAGTAAAGCGCCACCTTGCAGCATTTGATGCACTTGTAGGATCCGTTTTCCTCCAGGTTAGAGTGCAGAAAGACTTCCTCAGATTTGATTTCCTTCTGCTTGGCCTCCGCGTACAGCTCGCCCCCGACCCGCATCCTGTAGATCCCGCGGGCCGCGCACGGGGAATACTCCTGGTAACAGCCGGACCCGAGGCCCCGCTGCGGGTAAACGCGCTCACTGCCGCCGCCACTGCCGCCGCCGTTCTCTGTCCCGTAGATCCCCGCTGCGGGTGAATGGGACCCCCCATGGCCCCGGATATGCCGCTGGCGCTGATAGGGCCCCTGAACCAGATGCCTCAGATCTGCGCCGGAGTACGCCGACCAGGAATAAGGAAGGAGCGGGATGTTGAAGGGGACGTCCTCCGCTGCGGGTGTGGAGCATTTCTCCGAGTCTAGGGGGCGGAAGGGGGAGAGGGGGCATTTAGGAGATTTAGTTTCAATAACTTGGAGATATACATCATTGTTTCTGACATAAATATTCAAGAATCAGAGTAAATAAGAAATTAGTTTGGTTTAATCATTTTTGTTTTATCATTTGTGCCTCAATCTTTATTAATTGTCGTTTCAAATATAATAATAATAATAATAATAATAATAATAATAATAATAATAATAATAATAATAATAATAATAATAATAATAATAATAATAATAATAATAATAATAATAATAATACAGGTCAGGAAATAAAAACGATTAATACGAATGAAAATATTAGGAACTTATTTGACCAAAACTCGTTCAGTTTCCCGTCGGCAGAAATTCCAACAAACTTTTCAACTTTTCCGGATAAGATGAGTTTGTCGCAGACCTGGTGAGGAGGACGGAGACGGCGGACGCCAGAAATCACAGTCGGAGTGGGGCTCACACACGCTGCCGCCGCAGCTCAGCGGGGAGCTGGAGGACAGCGACCCCCTGGACCGCCGGCTCGACCCCGGGGACTCTCTGCCTGCGCTCAGGTTCTCCTCGGGCTCCAGTTTGGTTGCGAACTCCCCCTGAGACCTGCTGGCTGCTGACAGCACGGGGAAACTCATCTTTAATGTAGATTTTAAGCATTTTCACTGACGAGCAAAAACACACAAGCAAGCAAACAAAAAGAAAACTCGCTCCTATGCTACAGTTCCCATTGATAATTAAGCAGACATGTACCCACCTGCGCATACGTGTGCCAGGAGAGTGTCCAGCCTGGAGTAGCCATCGTCCGGGCAGCGGGGCTGGTGGTAGCTGTGGGCCCGTTTGCTCTTCACCAGGAAGGACCTCGGCATGGTGCGGGACTCTTGAAGCTCCTCGGCTCTTCCTCTCTCGCCAAGCGGCTCGGAGCGTCTCTCTGGACAGATTGGAACACCACTGCTTGTCAGGCGAGACGGCGTTTGGGATTTCTGGCCCCTCATTACGCATGCTCAAAAACAAGCGGTGCAGTTCACCAGATGTCACCAGGGGGCAGGCTGCCAAAAGCGTGGCGGACCCCCTCCTGCCCACTCCCGATTTCGGCCCCGCTGTCCACCGGGAGTTACATGAGTTATATCCTTTGATACTTTCTGTCATCTATAGATGATGTGTACACTCCGAGGAATTTGAGTTGGACATTATATCGATGAGTGTTTTATTGTTTTAATTAGTGGATTAAACATAGGTTTTTAAAATAGAATATAATATACTTTGTATTCTATATATTTTTGTTTGTAATTAATCTGAATTTCATAGTTTGTAGACAAGAGCAAAGATGGAACTGAATATCCACGTTATGAGGAGGAAATGACATGCGCAGTTCAGATGTAACATGTGTTGTTTTGTTTTTTCAAATGTCCATCAATATGTTTATTGTTGTCCTGCTATAGAGCCCCCTGTTGAACGTCTGTCCCTCACACCAGACCAAGATCACATATTTAAGTTAAAACATTAGCGGAATTTTGCAGTATTTTTTAAGAAATGATAGATAATAAATACAACATAAAGCCTGTTGTCAACATGGTGGTTTAAACAGCCGAATCCTGTTTGGAGAACAAACTAAATGACGAAAATGTTCACAATAAAACATATTAGCAAATACGAGAAGAAATGAAAATAAATAAATAAATAAATAAATAAATAAATCCTTAGAAAACCGTGTACATATTTTAAGCTGATGTGCTGTTTAATTAATATATTAATATACAGTAATAAACTAATATCTGTTATATTGGAAGTTGAAAGCTAAAACTATTCTGGATCCATCCCTCATCTAATCAGATGTTTTTTTTGTTTTGTTTTGTTTTTTTTATTTTTTATATGGATTCGTGGTTGACCTTACGGCTCGTTTAAAAGGAATCCAAGAAGAATAAGGATGTGCTCTTTCTTTCTTTCTTTCTTTCTTTCTTTCTTTCTTTCTTTCTTTCTTTCTTTCTTTCTTTCTTTCTTTCTTTCTTTCTTGTTTTTAAATCAGACCTACATTGAGAGTTCCATCACAACAACACAGAAATAAAACTCCCTAAAATATACATATTTCTGTCTCGTCATAAAAGAACTCCAACGTCTCTAAAAGTGTGTTTGTTGTCGCCGGTCAGGCCGGGCTCGGTTCTGATGGATAATGACCCGACTGTTGGCCCGGCTGAAAAGTGATCCCGTTAATGAGATGCACGACAGCCTGCTGGTGGGGAGCGCGGCTATCGCTTTACAGCCACACTGCTTCAGCTTACCTGCACTGACTTCAGCCTTATTGCTTTACATCATTAAAGCCTGCGCTGCCTTCCCGGGCCGAGCCGGACCGAACCGAGCCGGGCCGGGCTGAGGCCCAGTCAGGCGGTCCGCGGAGCAGGATGGGCAGTTGGTGAGCACAGGTTGAATCACATGAAGACATTTTCAGCAGAAATCTGTCAGACTGTGAATCCAAATCATTGCAAAGCCTCTGGAAACTGTTTAAGGTCAGTTTGAAAAAGCAAAGCAGCATCGATTTTCTTTTTGTGTTTGCTTCAGCTTGTTGTGGGAGCAGAGTTTGTTTGCAGCAGCTGCATCAAGTGAGAGAAGTGCAATCAGAAGGCAGATAGGCATGAAGCTGAAACACATGTCTGATACTCACAGAGCCGTGATACTGCAGCCACCATGTCCCAGTTCTGAGGACACACTCTGTCCTAGTGTGTGTGTGCGTGTGTGTGTGTGTGTGTGTGTGTCTAAATGCTCCCCAAAACTGCAGAAAGTCACCACAAGCTGCTTTCTTCTAAAAGAACCACACTTCACTGACTCTGACGCCTATTTACTCTCTCTCTTTCGCACACATTCTTGTTTTCTCCCCCCCACCCCTCCACCCCCCACACACTCTCCCTCCCCTCAGAAATGAATTTTCCTGTTAGTCAGCCATGACAGAAACACAGAAACACTGATTCATGCTTTGATAAAAGAAGGCAGTGGAGCTCGAATCGTTCTGCATTTGCATTGAACTGAAATAAATCATGTTGCCTTTTAAAACTGGACTTCCCTCTTTTTTAAGGGGGCTAAAGGGGGAGGGGGGGGGGAGCTTGTATTCCCTGTTTTACACTTCATGCTCAAATTTACAAATAAATTACCCTGTTATTTAACTTTATTTAATGATTCCTTTACTTGACCCCATTTTTTGTTAAAAAATAATAATAATAATAAAAATAAAAATAAAAGAGGAAACAACTGAAAAACGTTTTGCCTGCATTTGAATTTTATGGCCAAACTCACCTCATCCTCTAATAAGAAGGTCACACTTTTTTTTATCAATCAAAAGACAAACAAGACTAAAAGCTTTGAACACAAACTTCTCCTTCTCCTTCTCCCAGTCTTTCCAAACCCTGTAAGAAAAGGTTTGATGATGCGTTTGAGTGACTATGTGAGTACAGTAAATGTGAGTCTCTGATTATTTTCAGCCCTAACAGGGACAGTGCAGTGTGACAACATGCTAGACCTTGGTTACACACTGACTCAGAACAGGAAACCAAAGGCAGAGTCGATAGGACGCTATCAGTGCTGCCACAGGCTTCTCACTTGTGTCCCCTTCATCCCCCCCCTACCCACCCCACCACCCGCCTCCGCCACAGGCCTGATTCTCGCTCTCTGAATATTAAAGGGGGTATGTGATTGAAGCAGAGGCCCGGTCGCAGTGATGGCAGCCTGGGAGTGAGTGCAGTGGTGGTATGGCTTTCTGGTTTTTTTATACATGTATATATAAATGCTTTCCCTTTTTGCTGCAGCTGTCTGCCTCTGTCTGAGGTGCGGATCATGAGCTCTCGGGGTTAAATAAAGCCCTCTGCACTGAGTGAAGCCATAAGGTTATTTTCTCAGGCTCAACCTCGAACCCCTTTTTGGCTCTTGAGACAGTGTGGGGTCTGTATGTGTGTGTGTATGTGTGTGGGGGGGCTCTTAGTAGTTTTAAATACACCTGAGGCTGCAGCGTTTGCACCGCATGTGTGTGAACAGTGCAGCAGCTGTTGCTGCTGCACTGTTGTTTTGATCTGTTGTCTTGATTTGAACTTGTAGAGATGGTGACCATCTTGGCTGCACCTGCGGTGTCCAGCAGACAGTATCTCATAAACACATTGATGACCTCTGACCTGCAAAAACAAACCTTAAGATTTTTTTTATGTGGATTTTATTTGATAGAACAGGAACTAAGTGGTGCTAACCTGTGAAGTAGCACCACTGTGCTGAAGTGAAAATGTGGGCCGATATCGACATCGGATATTAATACCCCGATAACTGATATTTACCAATGTCATGTATTTTTAAATATATATATTTATATCTACCTACCCTCTCGACACTGTGTAGAAGCACCTACTGGTACCGGTGTCTGCATCCCCAGAACCAGAACCAATCACAGAGAAGCTGCATTCAGCTTCTATGCGCCACAAATCTGGAGCAAACTTCAAGAAAACTGAAAAACAGCCGAAACACTGAGTTCCTTTGAATCAAAGCTTAAACCCCACCTGGTTAGAGCTGCTTTTGAACGGTAATAAATGGAACATTGACCAACAGATATGATGTGTAATAATGATTTTATCAATGGCACGTGACAAAATATGATGTGTGTAACTGGTTTCTCAACTGATCACTGTTTGGTTTGTTTATGATGTTTATTTTTGTTGAAATATTTTTACAATGTTAAACACTTTGTTACTGAAATGTGCTGTACAAATCAACTTGATTGATTGATTAAAAGCAACCACATCGCTGACATCGCTTCGCTGTGAAGCACATCACAATCCTGCACTGCATCACTATGACCGTCACATGACCAAAAAACACAAGGCAAAAAAACACACGACCGGTCGCCTCCCCTCACACACACACAAACGGAAATACACACCGGTTGTTAACATCGACCTGGTTCTACTTATTGGGCCGAAATGTTAAAAAAATTCCTAGCCTCAGCCGATACCGATGTAAAGCCGATATATCGTGCATCCCTAGCACGAAATGAACAATATAAAAAGCAAATAAATTGACACAGCATAGGCAAACAGAGTTTACTCATGTGTAATAATATAAATGCAGCTGTTCTATGAAAATCTTTAGAGGTTTGTTAGAGAACTGAAGCAGCTAAAAGGACTGAAACAACTCTGGGGGAGCTGCGCTGACCCATAACTCCAGTGGGAGAATCTGTTTGCTATAAGATCCAGTCTACACGTTTAGCATTTATTGAGAAGTGGCAAAGCAACACCTTGCTTCCAAACACAAGGCAAACATGTGGAAAAAGGAGCTATGATTAGATTATTAGATGAGTACAAAGCAGTGTTTGTCCATTTATTCCAGTAAAACATGGTGGTGATGACGTCATGCTGTGGGGATGGAAGCTGGCCAGAACTGAAAAAAAAAAAAAAAAAGAAAACTGGAGACTGGGGCAGAGTTGATTGCAAACTTGTTCAAGATGAAGGGCAAAATATCTGCAACTTTAATTCCAGTGAAATCAACTTTTTCTGTGTTAAAGCAAAAAACGTTTGAAAACAAATTATCTTTTCCTTCCAGTCTGCAGGTGGGGCTGCCGTGAGCACACCGAGAAGAAGTACAACGGGCCCATTTCAAATCTTTGTTGCTCTAGAAAAACGAAGATTTGAGCTGAACTCTCCAAGCAGAGCTCCGCTCTGCAGCAGACGCAGGATCTGTGTGACTGTCTGTGACGGATTCCTGTTGCATGGCCTGTTGTGGCTAAACCGACTTTTCCCTGCATTTACATCCCCGCTTAGTTCCACTCACTGAGAGTGAAGCGTTCGCCTCTGCCCCCCCATCTCAGTGTGGTATCAGAATGAAAACCGCATTTTGCTATCTTATCCTCCCACACGTTCCCTTGGCTCTGAAGCACTAACCGCACTTTAACACCCCTCTCTCTTTGTTTTAAACTCTCTCCACGTTTTCCCCTTCAACTAAGCAATTAGGTCTCACTCTCTCTCCTCTCGCCCCCCCCCCACCCTGGGAGTGGCAGGCCGAACCTCATCCAGCTTCCAGCCCGGTACCACCTGCGGCCAGCAGATAGGGACAAAGTGTGAACACAATGAATGATTTACTGGACACTCCCGACTCCAAGACGGTTCTTCTTTCACACTCGGAGTCGTTGTTTTTCACACCTTCACCCCCCCAAACTCCAATCTTGCATCCTGTAACTTTTATTTTTTTTTTTTTATAAATGTGGAGGACTTTGAGGAGGTTGTGGGGTGGGTGAGGCGTCGTTAGAACCAGTTAAATGTTCTGGTCCAACTCCCGATCGACAGTCCAACTCCAGGGTTCAGCAGATTCTGAGGAACAAAGAGGGAAAAGAAAGGAAAATGAACTCTCTCTCTCTCTCTCTCTCTCTCTCTCTCTCTCTCTCAACATATCTTTGGATTTATGTTGTAAACA
>NW_015113591.1:199006-210533 GCF_001443285.1 Poecilia latipinna
ACACACACACACACACACACACACACACACACACACACATGCCTACACAAACACACACACATCCATCACTGTGATCAGCAGCTCCCCTTGTTCGCAGGCTTTGCAGCCGTTTCTGGTTGTAAATTCTCCAACACCAAGAATCTGGCCGGGGACGTTGGTGTGTGGACTTGAAGAAAAGTCGCGGTGTGTTTCCTGGTCATTGTGTGCTTGAGGAGATGAAGCAACTATTTGAAAGGTCAGAGTTCAACAGGCACAGTCAAACTCAAATCGGCCTCCGGATCTTCTTTTTTTTTGTTCTGAATGTTTCAGAGCTTTTCCTTGGCTTTATGTATGTAATGTTTTCATCTGGTTTCTTGTTAAACCCAGAATAGACTTCACAATTCTCCTTCCCGCATTTAAAGACATTAATAATCAAACTCCATCATGCAGCTGCTGATCTGACTGGTCCAGATGTTCCCAACAGAGTGTGCTGGTTCCTAGAGCTTCTAAAACTAGAATTGGAGACAGATCATTTAGTCTGAGGCAGACACTCTGAGTTTCTTTCCTAGATAAAGCCATTGAAGGAGCTGCTGCTGCCAATAGCTTTTTATTTTTCGCAAATATAGAAAGTACGTCTGGGTCAGTGGTTCTGTTTTTTGTGTGCGTGCGTGCGTGCGTGCGTGTGTGTGCGTGTGCGTGTGTGTGTGTTCTCTGTTTTCTCAAATCTCAGTTAATTGTGGCAGATGGGCGTTCACCCTGATGAAGGTTTCCTTCTGTTAAGGGAAAGTTTTCCTCTCCACTGTTGCTATGTGCATCCTCACACTGCAAAAACACTTTTCTCAAAACAAGTTAAAAATAATAGAAAACTGGATATTTTTCACGGGCTGCACAGTGGCGCAGTTGGTAGAGCTGTTGCCGTGCAGCAAGAAGGTTCTGGGTTCAATTCCCGGCCCCGGTCTTTCTGCATGGAGTTTGCATGTTCTCCCTGTGCATGCATGGGTTTTCTCCAGGTACTCCAGTTTCCTCCCACAGTCCAAAAAACATGACTGTTAGGTTAATTGGTCTGTCTAAATTGCCCCTAGGTGTGTGTGTGTGTGCGCATGGTTGTGTGTCTGTGTTGCCCTGTGACAGACTGGCGACCTGTCCAGGATGTACCCCGCCTCTCGCCCGGAACGTTAGCTGGAGATAGGCACCAGCACCCCTCCTGACCCCACTGAGGGACAAGGGTGTTCAGAAAATGGATGGATGGATATTCTTCCCATGTTCTAAGTTCCCAATTGAACTGGTACTTTATCAATATTCCAGAACTATTGATTTAAAACAAGCTTCTTTATCCGACTCAAAAGTGACTTGTAAGTTAGTTTTGTCTTATCTCAAAGTTAAGATATTTGCACAAGAAACTAAGCAATGAGATTTGGCAAAATGTCGTGTTTTTGCAGTGCAGTGTGAGGGATTGCTGACACGAGGTAGGCATCTTTCTGCAGTCGCTACGTGTTCGTCCAGAAAGCCTGAATGCAAGTCAGCGAGTCGATGTGATCTGCCGGGTTTCCTCAGACTGACAGAGCGCTTTTTAACCAGTTGAGTAAAGAACTGAACTGGAATGAACTGTTTGGCACCACTGATCAATTTGGAGTGGATATATTTGACTGAATGAACTTTCTGTCTGCATTTCCTTTTGAAAATGTTGAAAAAAAAAAATCGGTTACTACAATTGTTTTCACTTTTTTTTGGGTCATTCACCTTTAAAGCATGTACTTGAGGGTTTCTCACAGAAAAACTCACACCTGACATTTCTGATGTTGTTTGGGGTGTAAAACTTCTCAAATGTAGGGTAAAAAACAAACAAACAAACAAACAAGGCATCGGTTGTGCTTCCACACCAGACGTTCATCTCAGCAACACTTCTGCTGATCGTCGTGTCTTCTCTCTCTCTCCCCAGCGGCATCAAACTTAGCAGGGGCCAATTCTGTTTTAGCAGAACTGATTTGATTTTCTCAGTACTTTGTACTCTATCACACACTCGGCCATTTGCATCCGTTTTGTCACTCAGAGCTGGGAAGGTGAAGTCTGAAAGTGTTTTTTTGAACCGATGCAGTTTGCACACATCTTATTACTGTTTTTAGCTTCGTGGCTGTGAAAAAAAAAAAAAAAAAAGTCAGGCGATTTGAGCTTTTGTAGAGGCCGCTTAAATGCATAAGTAACTAAAATTCGAATGTGAATCTTATCTCTGGTGAGAAACAGCCATGGAAGACGGGAGTGTGTTGCATGTGAAGAGAGTGCAGCTGTCTTATCTGTGGTTTGCTTGTGAAGACGTGTTTTCTACTAGTCATTTCTAGTCCACTGCGACCACAAAGTCTTCTTCCAGTTTTAATTTGCACTGACTGCACCGATGGAAACGCCCATTGGCGGAAAATATCCGTCCTCGTGTTTTTCCTGTCCACTCTCCAGAATATGAAAAATGCAAAAAAGTACACTGAGTAACTTAAATGCTTAACGTATATGGAGGCCCACCACACCCTCCAACATCCCGTTCTGACCCTTCTATAACCGCTGACCACTCCTGGCAAGACATGACTGGACTGTCGACTCTTGATTGCGAAATCAGTTCTACAGAAACCGAGCTTGAACGCCTGTTAAAGCTCCATCTACAACGGTGACTGTGACTTTTCTTATCTAACACAGAGAACATCTGCACCAACAGTGACAGAGTAGAATATTATCTATCATGTTGGAGCCGAAAAGCAGAAGACCTTAGTTCCCCTTTTCTCTCTCTTTCTCTCTTCAGTAGTTGCTGAGACAGAAGATGGACTCTGCACAGGGTTACGGCTGCAAGATTTTTTATTTATTTTTTATTCTCAGAATGAAAACTGGTGTAATCAGAGACTGGTTTGTACGGTGCAACACGCAGATTCAATATCTAACGCTTGAGGTTGGATGTAGCTTAGCTGTTTTAACTTAACTGACTCATTTCTGGTTCACGTTCAGCAATTTTTAATCTTGTGAGAAAGACTGAACCAGACCAAGTTATTACAAAAATAAAACATAGTCATGACCAAAAGTTTACCACTCACATAAGTGTTGTGTGATGATCCATTGTCTGGACTTTTAGTTTCACTTACTTCTTCTTTTGATTATATATTCATTGTTGCTGTCTTGCCATTTTAGTTTATTCCTTGCATTAGTCCAGGTATTCTCATTTGTTGTTCATCTTTCTTCCCCCCCTTTCATTCTTTTTGTTTCTCTATGTTTTTCCACTTCAGCTTGGCCACCTTTTGTGCTTCCCACCCCAGCTGTTACTCATCTCCTTATGTTCCCACACCTACTCCCTCCCCAGCTGCATCCACTCATCTGTAATTAGCTCCTCCGCCCCCTGCTCAGCAAATTCAAGCTCCTAGGTTTAATATTTCTCCTCTGATTCCCTCCATTGTTCTCTGGTTTTCCTCCTTGTCATCCTGTTAACTTGCAGCTCTGGGGATCTGTAAGCTTTTCTTCATCTTTATTAAAAAACAAAACAAAAAAGCAAATAAAAATTGAGATATATGACAATTCTGCTTACTTTTGGTCTAGTGTCAGACTCATGCATCTTAACAAATTGTATTTTCAAACTGTTCATATCATCTCATCCTTCAAAATAACCAAATGTGTAATTTCTCACTGTAAATCTTTTGAATTGTTTGGAATGTTGACTTTATAGTAAAAATAAAATCATATTTAAAGAGGAACAATGAAAGAATCTTCCTGACATTAGCATCAGCACGGCCTCTCATGAAGTTCACTGCAGGTTTTAATGTCATCAAGGACTTCAGGTTAGTCCAGCATCACTCCGCATTAACCAGGAAGTTCCCCCTCTTACTAATGCAAAACTGCAAAGGAAGAAAATCTGTTGTGTTGTAAGAAGTACATCCATGAACTGAAACCAGATCTTTACACACACTGAATAAAAAGACACACATACACACTTTATCCACTGCCTGAAGTTAAATCAAACCAAAACTTTCTTGTTTTAGCTCAGTTAGAATGACCACAATGATGTCTATTTGATGAACACATTTTTAAAGACAATTATTTCTGATATTGAGCAAATGTATGCAAACTTTTACAAAAACAAAAAAAGTATCTAAAACTATGTTCTTGTTAAGTTTTCTGGTATTTAGCAAATAAAGATAATTTTGCAAATTCTAAGTTTGATCTGATTTAACTTCAGACGCTGAGGTAAAAAATGTGTTTGTGTCTTTTTATTGAGTGTAAATATCTGGTTTCAACTGAAAACGACTTAGGCCATAATTTTAGGAAGTTGACGATATGTAAATGTTGACAGTGGCAGTGTTAGCCAGCCCATGACGTGTGCGTCTTCAGCACTGCATGGAAGCAACTGCTGTGTATTTGCTCCATAATGCTGTTGTGCAGTTTAATATGCAACCGTTAGTATTTGTTGTTTCAGTTTCACTTTATTTAAACTGAAGTGTTTAACCGAGGTTCTATCATATTCAGCTACGGTGTGTCTTCTGTTACTGATGTTTAAGACTGCCAAATTATTTGATTTGAGATTACATTGTCTTGGACATTGGGAGGGAATATTTTTTCTGGAGAAGAAATTTGGAGAACTACCATAGTTCCTGTGTCATCATTTTAGTCACATATTCACACTCAGTCCCTGTGTGGGGTTGATTCTTCGTCCAACGCCTTAACAGTTCTGGTTTTTGTAGAACGGTGCTATGAAGAGAGACAAGGAACAATTTGTCCTTCAGTCCATACCACAGCTTTATTATGATCTTTGTGTTTTCCACCATGTGGGGCAAAAAGTACTGAAAGTTCAGAACATTTTATTTTAACCGTGACCAGATTGTAGAAAAGATGTTTTGGTCCAGTAGTGCAGGTTGCTGTTGGGTTGCCATAGTTTCTAAAGTGCAAAAGCCCAAAAAGCTTGTCAGATTCTCTTTGCCTCTGCTAAAAAGTGTTTGGTGTGAGCAGATTGATGGTGTGGTGGAGCAACATCTCCCACAATGGGAAAAACTGGGGTTCTGTTGTGATGTTGCAAACAATCAATATCTTACCTGCAGCAGATCCAGCCAGCAGATGTTCAGAGCAGATCAAGAAGCCAGAGCGACTTCCGCCATGGCCATGTTAGATAACAATAATGGACAATGGTGTCCATTATTATTATTATTATTATTATTATTATTATTATTATTATTATTATTATTATTATTATTATTATTATTATTATTATTACCGTAAACAGTGCGTTGCTGTTTGTCTACGTTATGATTGCTGTTGGTAGTATGAACAACGCAAAACATAAAATTGGTTTTCAGCAAAAAATCTGAATTGACCTGCTCAGTGAACGTAGCTATAGCTACAGTTCCCACATGAGTTCAGTCTTGGTGCTGATTTAACTGCAGTGTAGATACTATATGAAATACTTCTACTTTCGTTTTTAAGATGGCAGCTCTGTTAAGATAATAGAAATAAGTTTTTGTCTCTTTTCAGCTCTGAGTAAAAGTCGGTCAAAAGCCAAGGTAAAGTGAGTCACCACCCTGCTGTGGTTAAGATATTAACGGCTGAGGNGTTTTAAACACCCCCAAAAACACACACACACACACACACACACACACACACACACACACACACACACACACACACACACACACACACATGCCCACACAAACACACACACATCCCTCACTGTGATCAGCAGCTCCCCTTGTTCGCAGGCTTTGCAGCCGTTTCTGGTTGTAAATTCTCCAACACCAAGAATCTGGCCGGGGACGTTGGTGTGTGGACTTGAAGAAAAGTCGCGGTGTGTTTCCTGGTCATTGTGTGCTTGAGGAGATGAAGCAACTATTTGAAAGGTCAGAGTTCAACAGGCACAGTCAAACTCAAATCGGCCTCCGGATCTTCTTTTTTTTTGTTCTGAATGTTTCAGAGCTTTTCCTTGGCTTTATGTATGTAATGTTTTCATCTGGTTTCTTGTTAAACCCAGAATAGACTTCACAATTCTCCTTCCCGCATTTAAAGACATTAATAATCAAACTCCATCATGCAGCTGCTGATCTGACTGGTCCAGATGTTCCCAACAGAGTGTGCTGGTTCCTAGAGCTTCTAAAACTAGAATTGGAGACAGATCATTTAGTCTGAGGCAGACACTCTGAGTTTCTTTCCTAGATAAAGCCATTGAAGGAGCTGCTGCTGCCAATAGCTTTTTATTTTTCGCAAATATAGAAAGTACGTCTGGGTCAGTGGTTCTGTTTTTTGTGTGCGTGCGTGCGTGCGTGCGTGTGTGTGCGTGTGCGTGTGTGTGTGTTCTCTGTTTTCTCAAATCTCAGTTAATTGTGGCAGATGGGCGTTCACCCTGATGAAGGTTTCCTTCTGTTAAGGGAAAGTTTTCCTCTCCACTGTTGCTATGTGCATCCTCACACTGCAAAAACACTTTTCTCAAAACAAGTTAAAAATAATAGAAAACTGGATATTTTTCACGGGCTGCACAGTGGCGCAGTTGGTAGAGCTGTTGCTGTGCAGCAAGAAGGTTCTGGGTTCGATTCCCGGCCCCGGTCTTTCTGCATGGAGTTTGCATGTTCTCCCTGTGCATGCGTGGGTTTTCTCCGGGTACTCCGGTTTCCTCCCACAGTCCAAAAAACATGACTGTTAGGTTAATTGGTCTGTCTAAAATTGCCCCTAGGTGTGTGTGTGTGTGCGCATGGTTGTGTGTCTGTGTTGCCCTGTGACAGACTGGCGACCTGTCCAGGATGTACCCCGCCTCTCGCCCGGAACGTTAGCTGGAGATAGGCACCAGCACCCCTCCTGACCCCACTGAGGGACAAGGGTGTTCAGAAAATGGATGGATGGATATTCTTCCCATGTTCTAAGTTCCCAATTGAACTGGTACTTTATCAATATTCCAGAACTATTGATTTAAAACAAGCTTCTTTATCCGACTCAAAAGTGACTTGTAAGTTAGTTTTGTCTTATCTCAAAGTTAAGATATTTGCACAAGAAACTAAGCAATGAGATTTGGCAAAATGTCGTGTTTTTGCAGTGCAGTGTGAGGGATTGCTGACACGAGGTAGGCATCTTTCTGCAGTCGCTACGTGTTCGTCCAGAAAGCCTGAATGCAAGTCAGCGAGTCGATGTGATCTGCCGGGTTTCCTCAGACTGACAGAGCGCTTTTTAACCAGTTGAGTAAAGAACTGAACTGGAATGAACTGTTTGGCACCACTGATCAATTTGGAGTGGATATATTTGACTGAATGAACTTTCTGTCTGCATTTCCTTTTGAAAATGTTGAAAAAAAAAATCGGTTACTACAATTGTTTTCACTTTTTTTTGGGTCATTCACCTTTAAAGCATGTACTTGAGGGTTTCTCACAGAAAAACTCACACCTGACATTTCTGATGTTGTTTGGGGTGTAAAACTTCTCAAATGTAGGGTAAAAAACAAACAAACAAACAAACAAACAAACAAACAAACAAACAAGGCATCGGTTGTGCTTCCACACCAGACGTTCATCTCAGCAACACTTCTGCTGATCGTCGTGTCTTCTCTCTCTCTCCCCAGCGGCATCAAACTTAGCAGGGGCCAATTCTGTTTTAGCAGAACTGATTTGATTTTCTCAGTACTTTGTACTCTATCACACACTCGGCCATTTGCATCCGTTTTGTCACTCAGAGCTGGGAAGGTGAAGTCTGAAAGTGTTTTTTTGAACCGATGCAGTTTGCACACATCTTATTACTGTTTTTAGCTTCGTGGCTGTGAAAAAAAAAAAAAAAAAAGTCAGGCGATTTGAGCTTTTGTAGAGGCCGCTTAAATGCATAAGTAACTAAAATTCGAATGTGAATCTTATCTCTGGTGAGAAACAGCCATGGAAGACGGGAGTGTGTTGCATGTGAAGAGAGTGCAGCTGTCTTATCTGTGGTTTGCTTGTGAAGACGTGTTTTCTACTAGTCATTTCTAGTCCACTGCGACCACAAAGTCTTCTTCCAGTTTTAATTTGCACTGACTGCACCGATGGAAACGCCCATTGGCGGAAAATATCCGTCCTCGTGTTTTTCCTGTCCACTCTCCAGAATATGAAAAATGCAAAAAAGTACACTGAGTAACTTAAATGCTTAACGTATATGGAGGCCCACCACACCCTCCAACATCCCGTTCTGACCCTTCTATAACCGCTGACCACTCCTGGCAAGACATGACTGGACTGTCGACTCTTGATTGCGAAATCAGTTCTACAGAAACCGAGCTTGAACGCCTGTTAAAGCTCCATCTACAACGGTGACTGTGACTTTTCTTATCTAACACAGAGAACATCTGCACCAACAGTGACAGAGTAGAATATTATCTATCATGTTGGAGCCGAAAAGCAGAAGACCTTAGTTCCCCTTTTCTCTCTCTTTCTCTCTTCAGTAGTTGCTGAGACAGAAGATGGACTCTGCACAGGGTTACGGCTGCAAGATTTTTTATTTATTTTTTATTCTCAGAATGAAAACTGGTGTAATCAGAGACTGGTTTGTACGGTGCAACACGCAGATTCAATATCTAACGCTTGAGGTTGGATGTAGCTTAGCTGTTTTAACTTAACTGACTCATTTCTGGTTCACGTTCAGCAATTTTTAATCTTGTGAGAAAGACTGAACCAGACCAAGTTATTACAAAAATAAAACATAGTCATGACCAAAAGTTTACCACTCACATAAGTGTTGTGTGATGATCCATTGTCTGGACTTTTAGTTTCACTTACTTCTTCTTTTGATTATATATTCATTGTTGCTGTCTTGCCATTTTAGTTTATTCCTTGCATTAGTCCAGGTATTCTCATTTGTTGTTCATCTTTCTTCCCCCCCTTTCATTCTTTTTGTTTCTCTATGTTTTTCCACTTCAGCTTGGCCACCTTTTGTGCTTCCCACCCCAGCTGTTACTCATCTCCTTATGTTCCCACACCTACTCCCTCCCCAGCTGCATCCACTCATCTGTAATTAGCTCCTCCGCCCCCTGCTCAGCAAATTCAAGCTCCTAGGTTTAATATTTCTCCTCTGATTCCCTCCATTGTTCTCTGGTTTTCCTCCTTGTCATCCTGTTAACTTGCAGCTCTGGGGATCTGTAAGCTTTTCTTCATCTTTATTAAAAAACAAAACAAAAAAGCAAATAAAAATTGAGATATATGACAATTCTGCTTACTTTTGGTCTAGTGTCAGACTCATGCATCTTAACAAATTGTATTTTCAAACTGTTCATATCATCTCATCCTTCAAAATAACCAAATGTGTAATTTCTCACTGTAAATCTTTTGAATTGTTTGGAATGTTGACTTTATAGTAAAAATAAAATCATATTTAAAGAGGAACAATGAAAGAATCTTCCTGACATTAGCATCAGCACGGCCTCTCATGAAGTTCACTGCAGGTTTTAATGTCATCAAGGACTTCAGGTTAGTCCAGCATCACTCCGCATTAACCAGGAAGTTCCCCCTCTTACTAATGCAAAACTGCAAAGGAAGAAAATCTGTTGTGTTGTAAGAAGTACATCCATGAACTGAAACCAGATCTTTACACACACTGAATAAAAAGACACACATACACACTTTATCCACTGCCTGAAGTTAAATCAAACCAAAACTTTCTTGTTTTAGCTCAGTTAGAATGACCACAATGATGTCTATTTGATGAACACATTTTTAAAGACAATTATTTCTGATATTGAGCAAATGTATGCAAACTTTTACAAAAACAAAAAAAGTATCTAAAACTATGTTCTTGTTAAGTTTTCTGGTATTTAGCAAATAAAGATAATTTTGCAAATTCTAAGTTTGATCTGATTTAACTTCAGACGCTGAGGTAAAAAATGTGTTTGTGTCTTTTTATTGAGTGTAAATATCTGGTTTCAACTGAAAACGACTTAGGCCATAATTTTAGGAAGTTGACGATATGTAAATGTTGACAGTGGCAGTGTTAGCCAGCCCATGACGTGTGCGTCTTCAGCACTGCATGGAAGCAACTGCTGTGTATTTGCTCCATAATGCTGTTGTGCAGTTTAATATGCAACCGTTAGTATTTGTTGTTTCAGTTTCACTTTATTTAAACTGAAGTGTTTAACCGAGGTTCTATCATATTCAGCTACGGTGTGTCTTCTGTTACTGATGTTTAAGACTGCCAAATTATTTGATTTGAGATTACATTGTCTTGGACATTGGGAGGGAATATTTTTTCTGGAGAAGAAATTTGGAGAACTACCATAGTTCCTGTGTCATCATTTTAGTCACATATTCACACTCAGTCCCTGTGTGGGGTTGATTCTTCGTCCAACGCCTTAACAGTTCTGGTTTTTGTAGAACGGTGCTATGAAGAGAGACAAGGAACAATTTGTCCTTCAGTCCATACCACAGCTTTATTATGATCTTTGTGTTTTCCACCATGTGGGGCAAAAAGTACTGAAAGTTCAGAACATTTTATTTTAACCGTGACCAGATTGTAGAAAAGATGTTTTGGTCCAGTAGTGCAGGTTGCTGTTGGGTTGCCATAGTTTCTAAAGTGCAAAAGCCCAAAAAGCTTGTCAGATTCTCTTTGCCTCTGCTAAAAAGTGTTTGGTGTGAGCAGATTGATGGTGTGGTGGAGCAACATCTCCCACAATGGGAAAAACTGGGGTTCTGTTGTGATGTTGCAAACAATCAATATCTTACCTGCAGCAGATCCAGCCAGCAGATGTTCAGAGCAGATCAAGAAGCCAGAGCGACTTCCGCCATGGCCATGTTAGATAACAATAATGGACAATGGTGTCCATTATTATTATTATTATTATTATTATTATTATTATTATTATTATTATTATTATTATTATTATTACCGTAAACAGTGCGTTGCTGTTTGTCT
Organism: Poecilia latipinna; assembly: GCF_001443285.1. NCBI lineage: Eukaryota > Metazoa > Chordata > Actinopteri > Cyprinodontiformes > Poeciliidae > Poecilia > Poecilia latipinna. The sequence continues at coordinate 209,846 of NW_015113591.1, forward strand.
ACGTTATGATTGCTGTTGGTAGTATGAACAACGCAAAACATAAAATTGGTTTTCAGCAAAAAATCTGAATTGACCTGCTCAGTGAACGTAGCTATAGCTACAGTTCCCACATGAGTTCAGTCTTGGTGCTGATTTAACTGCAGTGTAGATACTATATGAAATACTTCTACTTTCGTTTTTAAGATGGCAGCTCTGTTAAGATAATAGAAATAAGTTTTTGTCTCTTTTCAGCTCTGAGTAAAAGTCGGTCAAAAGCCAAGGTAAAGTGAGTCACCACCCTGCTGTGGTTAAGATATTAACGGCTGAGGAGCTCTCAGCAGGACCTACTCAGGCCTGGGGTCTTTCTGCATGGAGTTTGCATATTCTCCCTGTGCATGGAGGGTTCTCTCTGGGTACTCCGGCTTCCTCCCACAGTCCAAAAAACATGACTGTCAGATTAATTGGTTTCTCTAAATTCTCCCTAGATGTGAGTGTGTGTGTGCATGATTGTTTGTCCTGTGTGTCTGTCTGTGTGTTGCCCTGCCTTTGGCCCGAAACCTTCATTGGAGATAGGCACCAGCAAACGTACCTATCTCCAGCACATGGGGTGTACATTTTCTGTACACCCCACTAGGGACAAGAGTGTACAGTAAAATGGATGGACATATATATATATATATATAAAAAAAATAAAAATTCCCTTCTCACC
>NW_015113591.1:215171-240870 GCF_001443285.1 Poecilia latipinna
TTATTTATTTATTTATTTATTTATTTATTTATACAAATATGTATATTTGTTTTTACAGTGTGATTTATTATCAGCTTTTTATTCTGCTCAACATTTCCATTTCAATGTGACAGGTTTAAAATCTAATGAGTCATAATAAATGAATAATAAGAATGCTTTCCCTCTAATTCTTAGTTAAGGTAAAACTCACATTTCTCTCACACATGAATTAATCATAAGGATACGAATTGATTGTCAACCCTTTGTGGAGTCATGTGATTACGTCTACAACATCAGATAATCATTCATTTAGAAAGTGTTACCATACTCTTACAATAAAAAGATGATCACAGAAATTTGAAACGTCTCTCTTTTTTTGTTTTGCTTGGGGATGACTCACCTGTTCAGACAATTTTTTCTTTTGATTAGAATGATAGTTTCACACGTTAAGTGTGAAATAATGACCTTAAAGCAGCGTAGCTTTATGTTCCTTCTCTCGTATTGATGAACTTTGATTGCTGGCCTCCTGACTGACCTCATGTTAATCACAGCTTCATGATTTGGACATTTGACTCTCCAGACTGCACCGCAGGAACAGACGGATCTTCTGTGTGAGAGGAGTCAAACTCTTACTTTTTTCTGTCATCAAGTTATTTTTCTTTGCTGATGAATGCCTTGTCATAGGGATGCGCTGTTGGTGCTGCTGTCAGTGTGTCATGACAGCAGATATAATGTTCAGCCTGAGCTGCATAAAAACTGTTGGATCATTTCTTAAAGTTGATGTTGGCGGTTCAGAGGTTGGACAGTTTGTTTTTTTTTTTTTTACCAACGTCGAGGGAAAAGCTATGACACAGGTTGACTCAGTGGTGTGGGATTAAAGAGGAGTCTAGAACCTTGTTGTTTTTTCATGGCTGCCACTTTGTCTAAACGAGACCTTTACGGGAGCTCCTCCACCAGATGAATTTAGCAATGATAACACAGCTAAATTATGATGTATAATAATGTGTAACGTATAATCCACAGGCCGTCCGTGTTCATGGTGTTAAAATATTTAATAGTAAAAGTCTAAAACTAGAAATCCTTCCTGGTCTGTGGGTAGGCTGTCGGCTCTCGTTGGATGAATATGACTGGTTTGTTCAGTCATATTCAATAAATTAGAAAAAAAGTCCTGACGTGTTCTGTTTGTCAGACTATAATTACCTTCTGAAAATAACAACCTTTAGGCAGTTATTAAACTTACTTTTCATTAAGCTCACATTTCAGTTTTTAAAAGTAGATTTTGTTTTGTTGGTTTTATGTAATAGTCATGTTTTCATTAGCTGTAAGTTGAAAATCATGACAATTTGCAGAAACAAAGGCTTTCACACATCCACCTCTGTGCAATTGATCTTTGCAATATGTCTCAGTTTGTGATAATTCCTGATATAAATGAACCTTTCAGAAATATTCTAATGTATTGAACGGGGTCTGTAAGCCTTTCTTAGGGCAGTTTGCATGTTCTCCATGTGCAGACATGAGTTCTGTATTGGTACTCCCACTTCCTCCCACAGTGTAAACCCTTTTCACTGTGGCTATGTGATCGTTCTATCTAAACTTAGAAAAAAAAATGCATAGCAAAAAAAAAAGAAGAAGAAAAAAGCTGCAAATGTGTCTAACTGTAGATTTAAAATGTAGACCTGGCTGGCAATATAAAGCAAAGTAAGTGCTTGATGCAGCCACATCAGTGGGCTCATGTCTCTTGTTAATTGTCTGGCAGCTGCAATCTGCTGTCGATCAACAGCACTTTGGCTGAAACAAGAAGACGAGCTGTCGAGACGAAACATGGTGTGAGCTGGTGAGCTTGACTTCGATCTATCTAGATCTAAATCTAAGTGGCTACCAACAAGGGAAGGTTAAAGATTATGTCCACACACGGCTCAGTGGCTTCTGCTCTTTCACGTTATGCTGTGTTGCAATCAAATGTTTTCATAACCGTTGAAATCAGAAAATCCATGAATTTCATTTGCATTTAATGTGACAAGCTGACCAATTGTAGTATTAAAACGTAAAGTGGAAATAAATGTATACTTGGTTTCAAAAATAGATTTGTATTCAGCCTGTTTTACACTGATAACTTAAAATCTAGAGCAGCCTTTTACCTCCAGAAAAGGCTGGGAAAAGTTGGTGAGAAGTTTAAATATGCTGTTTAATGTACTTTCGAGGCACATAGTGGCATTTTTTTAGCACAATCAAGTAACTATGTTACCTACAGTTAAATAAAAAATGTATATATATATCAAATATGACTTAAAAAATTTTGACTTTGTAGTTTAACACTTTGAAATAGGGACTCTGTCTCTTTAAAAATTCATGCTCTCAAACCTCCCAGGCATTTTTCACAGCTGAATTGTTGTATGAAAGAATCAACGGAACATTCAGTGTTTGTTTTTAATGAGGGAATAACATCATAACATGATGTGAAGCTCAAAAATGTCGATTTCACAAAACAGCATCCCAATACTCCAAGGGAAGTAATCACCAACGAAACAACCAAGAGGCCCAACGTAACTCTGGAGATCCTCTGATCAGATGAAAAGATGTGTTGTCAGGACAGTTATGAGTTGTGCAATCCAAACTCCAGCAGTCAGAAAAGAGAGGTGAGAAGAAAGCTATCGTTGAGAGAAAGTCTTCAGTCTTCACTGGCAGTTTGCCACAAACCGTGTGGGAGACGCAGCGAACGCATGAAAGAAGGTGCTGTGGTCAAACGAGAACAACATGTAAGCTTCTTGACGTTCATGTAGCTCAGCGCTGTGGGCAGAAAGCTAATGCTAGGCAACACTCAAGAGAGGGGCCCAAAACCTGCAGCTCCAAAGCCACAATGTGGCTCTTTGGCCCTTCCCTTGTGTGGCTCTCACAAAACCAAATTAAAAATGTTTTCATTGTGAAGGGAATAACAAAGTGTGGTTTTAGCTGTTTTTTTATGTAATGTTGAGGAAGAAAATTCAGAAAATCTGGCAAAATTTAGCTACCACTCTGTATTAATTTATAGCATAATATCTCAAAGGTTTCTTATGCGTTTATAACCTCAGAGTGAAATAATATGAAAGAGCTTAAGGAGTTTCCTAATACTTTTATGAGGCAATGTATAGGTAATGGATTAAAAACACATTGTGACATAGCTGGAGTCTTTAAGCAGTTATAGTCATTGTCATCACTTATGTTGTAATTAGGGGTCAAATAGGTCTCTCTTCCATAAATATTATGTTTATATGTTGACTTGTAGTTTGGGGTGGAAATCTGTCTCACGGGCGGAATCAGTTGTGAAATATCGTGACCTTTTAGAGGATTTAAAATCCGCCCAAAACATCAGAGATTTCATCACTGATCCTAATCGTCACAATTCTACAGAGAAGCATGATTTCACAACACGCGCTGACGCAGCATTAGCATCTCCAAATGTCAATGGCTTGCCAAGGGACAAAAAATAGTCAGTCGGACATCACAGAGTGGATGTGGGATGGAATGCAACATAAAATCATCATAGACATATTTTTCTTTTCACTTGAATTATGACGCACCACACAATACCCACCTGCTTGGTCTAATGCAAATAAACGTCCCCATCTTCTGTCCTGTAACACAAACACTGACATGTTTGGCTAAATCAAACTTGAAGGTGTGATGTGAAACTACTTCCTGTGGTTCTGAACACAAGGTGATTTACAGAACCTCCCAAATTATTTCTGTCACTTAATTTTTCTTTCATGGTAAAACCACTAACTTCAGTGTATTTCTGTAGTTGTGATAGACAAACAAGACATAGAGCAGAATTGTAAATTGGACAGAAAATCATAGTTTTTTTGCTAATAAAAAATCTTAAAAGTATGCAGAGATTTGTATGTAGCCCTCCTGTGTTCAAACATTTTAAAACCAACCTTTCCTGCAAACATTCTTTTTTCCAATATGTTTCTACCAGATTTTCACATATAGCAACTGAAATTGTTGGCGCATTCTTCTTTACAAAACAGCTCAAACTCAGTCAGGTTTGACATTCAAACACATTCTGACACACACATTTTTTGAGAGGCTGTAAACAAATGGGATAATTGATCAATGTTTTAATCTGAAAACAGTTAAAAAAAAATTAACTTGCTATTATCTAAATCTTTAGAATCTTGTATTTTCAATGTGTGCTGTAAAGTTCCAGCTGAACTTCCAGATCATCATATTTCCCCAGTACATCATCTGACATCACCCTGCAGAAAAATAATGTATGACTTATTTAGAAATGATTAAAGCATTTTGAGGTAAAAGACCATTTTTAGAACTGAGTGTAGCTGACTAACCTGTTAAATTGGAACATAATTGTTTTGTTTTTGCTTTTCTTAACACATAAAAACAATTTCAGGAGAATATACAGGTGTGTTGGAATATAGTGAAACATTTATTTTTTTTCACTCATTACCAAAATGAAAGTTTTCTAATTTTGATGAGTATGCCTTACAGAACCCAGAATTCAGAGTCTCGAAAAATAAGAGCATAAGATCAGTAAAAAATAATATTTTAAATAGTGATGTCAGGCTGTTTATTTAAAGTGTTTATTTCTACTCACTCAATTGCTTGTTTGGGGCCTCAGTTTACTCAAGTTCCCTCTGATTCTTGAACTAGTTTTGCTTGACAATCTTCTCAAGGCTGTAGTTATTCCTGTTGCTTGTGCACGGTTTCCTACCACATGTTTTCCTTCCACTCAACTTTTTAAGAACATGTTGTGTGAACAACCAGCTTCTTTAAGAGTGACTTCTTGTGGCTCGCCCTCCTTGTGCAGGGTGTCAGCAACAGTCTTCCCTGAGAGTATGTCCAACTGAGCCAGAGTGAAAGAAACTCAGGAAATCTTTAAGATAATTAGATTAATGACACCAGGAGTTTCCAATATTTAACTTTTTCACAACATTCAAATTTTCTCAGGCACTGGATTTTAGGTTTTCATTATCTGTATGCCATAATCATCAAAATAATAAAGACTTGAAATATTTTATTGAGTGTAAATTATGTGTTTCACTTTGTAAAGGAGTGACAAAAATCTTAAACTTCCGTACTATTTATCATAGTAAAACAGTATCTAAACATTTTAATTTTCTATCATATTCTATGATTTTTTTTTTTTTTTTTTGACGTACGTGTATTATAATTATTTAATTGGTACTGCTGAATCACACCGCTGTGTCCTACTGCCCTCTGTAGGCGTCTGTGGACGAAACTTTCTTCTAATCCGACAGGTGGCGCTGCCGCATGACGAGATAGGCGCTTTTACCGGAAGACAAGTAGTGATTGCAAGCGGCAGCTTTCCGTGTTCTGCAGGCCTTTCCTTGAATTGTGGTGGAAGAGGAGTGAAAATAAGGGGAAAATGGTAAGTGTATAGTGTTCATATTTGTATAATATCGGGCAGGCGGAGTATGTGGAGATGTGTGTGATGGTGCAGCGGTGTTCCCGGCTGTGTGAGGAGCGGATGGAGCTGGATGCCCGCGGATGTTTGCTTGTTTCTGGCCGGTGAGCCGCTTAGCTCCAGCGTGGCGACTCATGGCTGACTGGACCTCAGCTGACCTCCTGGAGCCTTTCCAGAAACTTAAAAGTTCTGGTTGAGCCTCAACAGATAATAGTTTGTTTATATTCTGCTATGTTGTCTTTAGTGTTAAACTGACGCGCGCGCGTGTGTATATTCGCAGGGTTTCGTCAAGGTGGTGAAAAATAAAGCCTATTTCAAGAGATATGAAGTGAAATTCAGAAGAAGAAGAGGTAAAGTGCTTCTACTAACATTCACCAAATTGTGATTCCTAGTAAATGTCTATAGAGCAGAGGTGGGCAGTCCTGGTCCTCGAGGGCCGGTGTCCTGCAACTCTGGTCCAACACACTTGAATCCAACAGCTGAATCGCCTCCTAAGTGCAGTGAAGTTCTCCAGAGTCCTGCTAATGACCTCATTATTTGACTCAGGTGTGTTAAGTAGAGATGCATCTAAAAGTTGCAGGAGCCCGCCCCTCGAGGCCTGGAGTTGCCCACCCCTGCTATGGAGTGTAGTTCATGTGCTGGGGGGAAAAATTGTTTCCAAAACAAATGGAATAAAATAAAATATACATAGGTAAAAATGACAGTATCTGGGGTCATTTTTGACCCTCTGGTCATAGCTAAAATGTTGTAGGAGTGAGCTGTGAAATGTTATCATAGTATAGTGAATTAATTTAAAGTTTGCTACTGCAGAGCTGTGTAGCTAGCTTTCTCTGGGTGGGTTCTGATCAGTGATTGGCAGGTCAGTAAACACAACATGAAGGTTCTTCCTCTCTTACAAATTTCTTGTATTCCGTTTGTTTTCCAAAAACCTACGATACAGAAATAATAGCTTGCTTCAAGTATTTCGCTTAAAAAATAGTGGTGTAATCAGATTAATTGGTACTTATGGAATAATAAGCCGCTGACTCTGCATCCTATTGAATTATCAGAGGGGAAAACTGACTTCTACGCCCGCAAACGGCTGGTTGTTCAGGACAAGAACAAGTACAACACCCCCAAGTACCGGCTGATTGTCCGACTCTCCAACAGGGATATCTGCTGCCAGGTTAGCCCCCGACACACACACACACACACACACACACTTAAACACTCCTTTAAAAAAAAAAAAAAAAAAGATCCATTCCACCGTCTTCTGTTTTCTCCCGTCGTCCAGATCGCCTACTCAAAGATCGAGGGAGATCACATCGTGAGCGCCGCCTACTCCCATGAGCTGCCCAAATACGGGATCAACGTGGGGCTCACCAACTACGCTGCGGCGTATTGCACCGGACTGCTGCTGGCCCGGAGGGTAAGCACACCACCACTGAAGGATCTGACCTCTGAACCTCCACAGCCGTTCTTCTCACCAAGGTTACTGTAGGTCACGAAAGCCAACCAAAACTGAAATTAAGAAAACAGTTTCGGTAACTGAAATAAATAAAAACGGTAATTAAGGAGGGGAAAAGAATAACTAACTTGGAACTGTATCATGTGTTTGTAAAACTAACTGAAACATACTGAAGTTATAGATATATTATTCTTCGTTTAACCTTTCGAAAAGATTTGAAATTTGTTTATTTTTTCACTCACACAAGCAGTTTACCTCGGCTGGGGGCTCATCACGGTACTCCATACTCCTCCTGGTGGCTACGCTATGCTAGTCCACAAAATAGTGACAGCAAAAGTTGGGAGAAAACACCAGTCAGTTGTTCAACAATAATTTAATACACTTTATCAAAATGGAATCTTGTGTTGAGCATTCACTGCAGATTGATTGGGTAATCAATGTAAACATAATCACAATACAATGCACCGTATGAACAAACTAAAACTACTACAATATTTAATAAAAACTAAAGTAAAACTAAATATTAACCAATAATAACTAAGAAAAAATTGCAAATTGACACTAAAAGCTAATTAAAGCAAACTGAATTAGACAGACCAAAAGTCACAACAAAATAAAACGAAATGACAATGAAAAAAACCCGAAACTATTTTCTTCATAGCTGCTGCACAAGTTTGGCATGGATCAGGTGTACGAGGGCCAGGTGGAGGTGACGGGAGATGAGTTCAACGTGGAGAGTGTGGACGGACAGCCGGGCGCCTTCACCTGCTACCTGGATGCTGGGCTGGCCAGAACCACCACAGGGAACAAAGTGTTTGGAGCGCTGAAGGGGGCAGTGGATGGAGGCCTGGCCATTCCTCACAGGTCAGTGTGATGGGTGTGTGTGTGTTCGAAAATGTTTGTATCAAAGCAGGGAGTAGATTGGGCTGTAAGGAGCAGAGCTTCATCAGACATTCAGAAGGCTGCTGGATTAAACTACACAAACTAATGAAGCAAGAGCAACAATTCAGACAGAGTCCCAGCCGAGGTTCCCATGGTTTCGGTCAGACCACCTCTGAATTCACCAACGTTACCAACAGACCTGTGTCGATGTTCTGTATCTGCTGTTTGCAGAAAACTTAGTCCAGATTTATCAGGTTTCCTGTGCAGAATTTTTCTGAGAGTTTAGGAAAGGGAAAATAAAAAAAACTTGGAACTTAATACCCCCCAAAATAGAAATAATTTCTCAATAATGCACCTGGAAAAAAAAACAGAGGTAGCATCAGTTCAGCCACACCTTTCAGATCTCGAGGTGTTTGGTGTTTATAGAATCTTAACCATGTGGTGCAGAAAACTGTCTGAAAATCGATGTATTAACTGAGTGTTTCTGTTTATTTGTATAATCCATCCATCCATTTTCTGTACACCCTCGTCCCTAGTGGGGTCAGGAGGGTTACTGGTGCCCATCTCCAGCAAATGTTTCGTGCGAGAGGCGGGGTCACCCTGGACAGGTCGCCAGTGTGAATTTGTATAATATATGGATAAATAAATTGCAGGAGACTGGACAGCACATGAATATGAATCTTTTATTAACCAGTCAGACTAACAGTATGAAAAAGACTCCACAACCACAACGGTCAGCAGATGGCGGTATACCCTGTGAAAATAACTCCTATAGTTCATACAGTTTAGATAAATTTTTTGTTTGCTTTGTTCTTTGGTACAACTAAAGAAAGAAAGTCAGGTGCATCAACTGCATTATGATAAAAAATTAGTTTATTATTTGGGATTTATTAGCCAACAGTTATTGCCATCTAAGCAGTCCTTTGCGATATGAATATTGAGATGATGATATATTTGCACTATATTGTGCAGCCCTGATGGTCATCTTTCTTTCCTTTCTTTCCCCACTTCATTTACTTTGTATAAAAGAAGGGGCATAGTTACTATAGAGTCACCCATTCATCAATTTGCCACATAAACATTTAAGGTGAAGCCATGTTGGTTTTCTGTTTGTAACTGCAGACGTGTTTCTACTTGTATATCATCAGGTTTTCATGGAAAGTTGTTCCACAGATCCTGGTGCAGGTTAATGAGGTCAGAGCTGCTGGTAGGGGTGATGCATCAATCCTGAGCAGAATATGTAAATCAAACAGTTCATAATAAATGGATCTGATGAAAGCAGAATATTTCTTTTCAGCCGTTTTGGTTATGAAACATTTAATAAAGCACATCTGGTTGAATTATGTCCTGACTTCTAAAAAAAATCAGATTTGATGTTTTTTCAGAGTCACTTAGTCTTGTGTGTATTCAAGTTTCTGCTTTCTTTCATTAGCTTCTGCTAATTTGGATTTGTGGAAGTAAACATGTGGACAGGACAGAGTTGGAAAGTGATTCACTTGTTTTGTCCCTTTTTCTTTTGAACAGCTGGTTAATATTTACAGCAGAACCTCCATGAAACATGTGGCTGCATCAATGCCCTTTGCAGTTAAAGTTTCACCAGAAGGTGTTTGCCTTGCAGCCAGATAAATGTCAGCACACAGCCACTAAAGAGCTGGAGTTAAAACAGGCAGATAATCCACATGCCTTCATTGTCCCATTCACATTCTGAACATAGAAAGGTTTGTTACACAATTGGCTCCAAAAATGATCATCATAAATTCTACAGGGAAGAGAAAAAAGCCCTGTACAGTTACCACTGTACAGGGTAACAGTATCTGCTGATCAGCAGCCTGTAACATTAGGAGCTTATTAAAGCTCAACTAAAAATGTCTTGCAGTGTGCTGCCAAAAGCATTCATTGTTTTTTCTTCACCTGTATAAACCTAAGCGTAATCCTGTTCTGAAACCTCAGGTACCAATATGATTTCTGTCCACAGAAAAAACATTGAATAAATCAGAACCACACAGATTTTTTTTTTTTTTTTTTTTTTCTGACCCTGTGTCGGCTAGGCTATACACAGGCCCGTTGCCATAGCAACTGACAACAATGTCATTAAAGAATCGGGATTCAACACCAAAAACACACAAACATTTTCCCCACAAAGAACAAAGCATTCAGTCTGTTAGCTTCATGTTTTTAGGCTTGACGTTTATTTTGCGATTATTATCCCCTCAGCAGGAAGTTGGGGGGCGGAATCTTGTGCGTGCGACGTCACGTTGCAGCGCATCTATAACTGGTCCTTCATTTTATTCTGATGCATGTGCATACATGCAGACGGTCAAACTAGTCCCACCCCGTCTCACTGGTTCTCCTCTGCTTCTTGGTGATGATAAACGTACGCTGAGCAAAATGTAGTTGGTCCTTCATTTGCACCGGCTGATGTTTACTGTCCTTTTCAAGACGGGGCTGAGAGAAGCAAGGTGAACCGAAGCAGACAAGTAGAACCGGGTTCCTACTGGTCTGTTGGCTTAGGTTTTATTAGGAAGAGTAGAATCAGTCCGAACTTCACTTTCTGACTCTGTCTTGTTCCGTGCAGCTTGAAACGCTTCCCCGGTTACGACACAGAGAGCAAAGAGTTCAACGCGGAGGTGCACCGAAAGCACATCATGGGTATGAACGTAGCGGATTACATGTCCTACCTGATGGAGGAGGACGAGGACGCCTACAAGAAGCAGTTCTCCCGCTTCATCAAGAACGGAGTGACACCGGATATGGTAGGGTCGCCGCTCAGAAAGAAAGCCAACTTTACCAAACATTCTGCTGTTCATCTCTTGTTCTCGAATTTGCTTCTCGGTGATGATAAACGTACGCTGAGCAAAATGTAGTTGGTCCTTCATTTGCACCGGCTGATGTCCACTGTCCTTTTCAAGACGGGGCTGAGAGAAGCACAGCAAATCCTTCTGAAGTCTGAGATGTTGCTGATCCACTGTTCAAATGATGCAATTCTGCTTTCAGGTAGAAGAGATGTATAAGAAAGCACACGCCGCCATCAGAGCCAATCCCGTACATGAAAAGAAACCCAATAAAGATGTCACAAAGAAGAGGTGGGTTCCAGGTGGATTCAGAAATGTAGTCTTTTTTTATAAAAAAAAAAAAAAAAACTGCGTGTGTTTAATGGCAGATTCCTGGTGTTGGGTTCCTTTCGTAGATGGGCCTACTTTTTCTCGGCTGATGTAGTGAATGTTAATGAACTGGCTTTTTGTTTGTCGTCTGGCAGGTGGAACCGCGCCAAGTTATCCCTGGCACAGAGGAAGAACCGCGTTGCCCAGAAAAAGGCCAGCTTCTTACGAGCGCAAGAACAAGAAGCAGGGGATGGTTAGGGGAAGAACATGTCAGAAAAATAAATCTATTAAAGTCAACCCTGTGTCTCTACTCTTACTGGTGTCTCATGGTTCAGTTTAAAGAATTGGGTCTCAGTGTTTTACATAAAAGTACTTTTAAGTTGCCAGTCCCCAATGATGGTAAATGATACCTTAAAGTTTAAGGGGCAGTATTGTTTAAAATATATATATTTTTAAACTTTACATCAGATTTTTATTCCCTCATCAAAAACATACCTGGAGTGTTGCCTTGATTCTTTCATGATCCTTTAATCTCCCATGGCAACCATTCAGCTATGTAAAACACCTGGGTGGGACAGAGGCACAACTCCTCTGAGTTGTAGTTTCCAAGCTTCAAAGCTTCTGCCTCACAAAGCCTCAGAGTTCTATAACTGCTCCTTCAGACTAGCCAGGAGCAATTAGCAAACACCTGAGGGGAATTATGCATCTGCTGAGCTCATTATAGGAGCTTCCTCTCAGGGCAACACTGGTTAAAATTGTTAAAGGGTTAATAGAGGAGCCATGTTGTGATAACTTCCTGAAGGTGGAATGTTGGAAAGAGCAAGTTTCTTAAAGAGACAGAAGCCCAATTTCAAGGCACTAAATTATAAAGTTGAATTTTCTTTTAAGTATATTTGATGCATACAGCATTTTTATAACAAAGGTAACAGATACTCGACTGTGCTATTAAATTATACTATGTGGCTGGAAATCACATACTGCCCCGTAAGGACTTGAACTGTTCAAATTACATTAAGGTTCCCAAAAGTTAGAATTCCCTTTGGGAATCTTCTCCCAACATGGCTGCTTTGCAATAAACCTTAGGAATAGTTACAGTAAAAGGTTCATTTCCACTTTTTGTTCATAAATCTTTCACACACACACACACACACACACACACAGCATGACTGTCACATTGAGTTAGCATGTCACTACAGTGTTTTATATTAAGTACAAGATGTGAGAAATGCAGGGGCTTGTCTAAGTCTGAATGATTCAGATTTATGTGGGAGTAAAATTCAGTCTTAAGATTTATATAAAATCTGCCAACAGAATTGTACCATGTACCATACAGCACATGAACTCAAAACTTGGTTGGGGCTCATTTTGAATCGATAATTTTTAGGTGCAGCGCAGCATGGAGATCAGCCTGAGGAGTTCAGGAAACCCAGCAGCTTTTAATATTACCTCTGGTGTCTCTTATCTTCCCCTTAGCCCATGGAGTTCCAGTCTGCTGCTCCATCAGCACAACAATACAATAGTCATTAGAGCAGGAACTAACTAAAAAAGAATTAAAAATTAAATTGGCATCCACATAAAAAATTTACAGGGGAGGGAAAGCAACGAGCGCTCTACCGTCTCCCAGACGGCTGCTCTAACTTTGGACTAAATAAAACAGACCAACTGCTGCAGATTCGGATTCACTCCCAGAGTCATGACTGACTGGAAACTTCAAACTGGACTTCAAGTGTTTTGAATGTGAATCAGAACCTTTTGTTTTGCGATTAATGTCTGAAGAAGAAAAATTGGCTAAAACTGGAATTGGCAAGTCAGGCTTTTTAAAAATCAGTGATCGACCAGAAATCTGCAATCGGTGCAGCTTTAAACTGCTAACAGTAGCCTGCTTATTGACCATATAAAATAAGAATCCCACTGGTTGGTTGGTTCTTGGTTCTATAACATGGTAAAGATGGTATTTGCAGGTCCAACTTTGACTTTAAGGGAACATGCAACACAAGTAATGATCACCACTTTCTGGTTTAGTGTTTCCTGCTTCAGTTTGTAGTCAAAGTTGAACATTTTTCTACTGGTTTTCTCTTTTGAGTCACTTCTACTTAAAACAAAGATCAACTTGTTTTAACAACTCATCTTTTAAACTGTTGGAGTTCAATCCTAATAAAGACACCTTGCATTCGGGACAATAAGTGGTATGGCATTTAATTGTGCAAAAATCATGCTGGTTTCTTCAAATAGTAAACATCACAACTCAAGGCAGCACTGACTGCAATGCTGATGTGCTCTACAGGTCAGCTAAGTCTACAATTCAGTGGTTGAAGTCATATTTGAATCCAGCTACAATGAAAAGGAACCTTAAAAAAAAAAAAATCAGCATTGGATGTCTAAGATCACATTTCCATCGACAGTAAACATTCTTAAAGTAACTTCAGCATCATGTGTGATGGAATTCAAAAATAGACCGTTTTACAGATCATTTTAGTGAGAAATACAAACATGGAAAATTTACACGTGAAGGTTTTCGCTGTGTTAGAAACACCCGGTACAGCGAGTGATGAACACAGATACACAGCATGACATGATGGATTCTGATCCGTGTCCTTCAGAGTTCATCTGGACAAAAGCAATGAGAAAATCTGAACCTCAATTACTTCTGGTCTGATAATAATAAAATAATTATTTCAAGACATATGGGCAGAACAAACACCAACACTGTTTTTGTAGCATCCTTTATAAAAGGATGTTTCTGAACTATGTTCTGCAGCAGTGTCATAGTCATGATTGATCCATTAGTTGTAATTATGTCAACGAATATGGCGCCAGGAGGGATTATCTTGCAGTTTGAAAACAGACATTTGAGAAAAACATTCCTGTGCTCGAGAGCATAAAGACACTCAGACTGAAATGAAGGCCTGTCAGTTGAATTTGGCCACTGAGGTCAAAGGTTTACGCAGTTCCATTTAGTCACAGTTTGGAGTTAGAGTACAGTTTATCCTGTCTTACATCTCAGACAATGCTAACCTGGACAAGTCAAAGCCTTTCTGATCTTCATTTCTTAGCCATCAGACAGTTAACGCTTGTCAACACTTAAGATCACATTCAAAATAAGCAACATCAGACCGACTCATCAGTTTTTAGTGGAAATATTTGTAGGTGCTAAACTGATTTAGCTCTAGATGTAGTGGAGAAATGGAAAACCAACAGACATGACCCGCAGCCTGCTGTAGCCATTAATTAAAAGGAGGTGTGTTCAAAATAATAGTGTGAAATTCAGTCAGTGAGGTGCTAGCTGTTAAGCGGTTGGTTCCTCATTTAAAGGATGAAGCAGAGGAATATTGTTCCAGGCGTTGTCCAGAAGAAGATGCTTCTTTGACTGAAACGCTGATCGAAGGGAGGGCAGAAATGGAATTGCTGAAAAGAACAGGCTGATCTACCAGAATGATCTCAAATGCTTTACAGAGGAATACATAACTGGTTTTATGGGCTACAGAGTGGCACAGTTGATAGCACTGCTGCCTTGCAGAAAAAAGGTCTTGGGTGTGAATCCCAGCCTGGGGTCTTTCTCCATGGAGTTTGCATGTTCTCCCTCTCTAATGCATTTCTATTTCTAAAAATACATTTACCAGTCTTTTTTTTTTGGTTTTGTTTTCTTTTTAAATACATCTCACTTCTATTATTTTGAACACAATCAAAGACCACATTTGCTAGAACGAGCCAGTAGGTCATTCTAACTTAGCAGTAACCGTGGTAATGCTTTGTTTCCGGGGTTGGATATGCTTGGTTTATTTGAAAACGGGAAGCTTGTAGTTCCCTTTTTGTTTTTACATGGAGCCTGAGCTTATTAACAGCTGATTTACAGTTGAGTAAACGGGGTCAGTAGTGGCGTGATTTCTGTCAGCTCCATTGTTAGCTGGCTTTATGTATTACCAAACCATTTATGAAATGTCTTTGAACTGTTTTCCAGTTCGAACACCCGACAGCATCAAAGTCTCATTCCTCTGACCCAAACTGTCACCCTAAATAAAAGGAAATTGTCAGGATATTTCAGACAGCATATTCTTTGACCACATCAAATGACCTGAACCTGTAAGACACAACGACCCCAAACACACACCAAAACTGGGTTTGAAATTTAACTTGTTGTACAATCACTGGGCCTAGAAAGAACCTGTTGAAAATCAGGAAATCCAGCACAATAACATAAACCTTTGACCAGCTCTTGACTTTCAGATTACAGCTTCGGCAATGACATTACATCTCATGTTGTGATAATAAGAAACTGAAAGCAAAGCGTCTTTAGATCTCTTGTTGATAGAAGGTTCATAATCAGCTGTACCATAAGTTTACATCAGTGTTAAGTTGCCTCTTTGTAGTTCATCTTTCTATCACTGTTTGAGTTTACTAAAGTCATAGTGTGTTCTAAGAGTGGAGGAAAGAATCTAACCTCAAAAACTATCATTTAGTGAGATATAAAATAGTTCTAAGTTTCGATGTGCATGTTTTGTTTATATTTCGTTTTGCTTAGTTTTCTAAGTGTAGTTCAAAAAATAAAGGAGTGCAGTGGTAACAGTGGTCCCCTGTGGATTTGATCAAATATTTGTCTCATCCTTTTTAAAAGTGCACTCTGATTTTCTAATACTTCTTCATCTCAAAGTAAAGGTGATGTAGATCCGCTGTAGGATGGTTTTGGCAGAACGAGTGAATTAGTCACACGAGTCATTATCTCAAAAATAACATTCCACTGTGGTGAACAACATAAAACATTACCATACTTTTCAGATTTGCCTGATGAGAACACACAATCACCGAGTTCAGGTTTTAGGCCCCAAACTTTTAGAAAAGCAAAGAGAGTAGTGGTGCATATTTTACACACCTGGTCCAAAGTTTAAAAACAAAAGATATTAAACTTGCTAACTTATTTACGGTAAATTTGGTATTTCAAATAGTTTCAAACAGTTAAATTAATGTGCCACACTTAAATAACACTCTGCATTACAAAATGATAATGAATTAGAGCACCTTTGTTTGTTTGCTACTCCTGAAAGGAGGTGGGCAAAACCTAATAGGAAGGCTGAACGCATTATGGTAAAGGTGCTTTGTTTGAAAATTAAACCTCTACCTTACTTTTAACTCATGTGAAGCACTTTGAATTGCCTTGTTGCTGAAAATGTACTATATAAATAAAATTACCTTACCTTTCATTGAAGGGAACATCCTGAATTTGAAAATGTCAAAGGACTCTAAAGGGATTACACACCAATAATACTAATTTTAATGCTAACTATGCTAATTGCTAATAAAATGCTAAATCCAGCTGAAAATGTCCAATCATTGTTTTCCTTAGTTATAAAACAGTAATAAAACTTTGCTGCTCCTTCACACCTGCTTGCTGTTACCTCTGCTCCATTTAAATATGACCGCTCACAGCAAACAGGCTTGAAAAAAATATTTGGAATTGTGTCTTAATATCGTCTCATCCTAGTTTTAAAAGAGAAATTGCAGAGTGAAAATTGGTAATGCTTTATAAAAATGGAGATCGGAAATTGGCCCCAAAGTTCTCATCAGTGCATCTCTATTCATAAGTGTTAGAGGGTGATGGATATGATTTCATTATATATTCTACTCATAAATCACAGCATTGCTTTCACTCGGCTCCACTTGGAGACCTGATGATCAGGGTTTCAAAACGACAATCCCCCACATCATGAGTCCTTGGTGTGTGAGATCCGTTTCCAAAGCAGAGCTTTCAGGTTGTTGAGGATGAGTGAGTGTTCCATATTCATCTGACCGGCGTTACCTCTGAGAGCCATGCAGGCATACAGTTGCCTCTCCAGCTCCTCTCTCATTTCTGAAGGCACCCCACGCAGGATGTAGTCCTTCAACACGCCGCATGCTTTTGCTAGGTTGGGCTGAACCGGCTCCTCCCTGCACCGCTTCTTAGACGGGTCACATGAGGTCTGGCAGTCTGCTCCATATATGCAGTCGGCGTCTGTCTCACACTTCAGGACTCTCATGGTGCGCCTAAACTCCTCTTCAGGGACCAACACTTGCGTGTTTGTGAGCCGGAGCTCATGGCGGTCGGTGTAACCAAAGTGCATGGCAGCGAGGTCGCAGATCAGAAAGCTCCCGTAGGTACCGTGAAAAATGTCCTCCACGAGCTCCAGCAGGCCCATGGAGATTTTAGCTTTGCGAGGCCAGGAAGGGGTGAACCACTGGTCCATGGTGCGCTGCAAACCTCCTGGCACCCAGGACACAAGAGGCCAGGGCAATGAGAACCCATAGAGGGGCCCGTTGGGGATCCGCTCTGTCATGTAG
Organism: Poecilia latipinna; assembly: GCF_001443285.1. Lineage (NCBI taxonomy): Eukaryota > Metazoa > Chordata > Actinopteri > Cyprinodontiformes > Poeciliidae > Poecilia > Poecilia latipinna. The sequence goes on from NW_015113591.1 coordinate 232,312, forward strand.
AGATCTCCACAGTAGCCAAGAAGCCGTGGTGTATGCCCACGATCCTGGAGCAGCAGGCCCAGCAGAACCTCAATGAACAGAGTAGAAGTCTGTGTCATCACAAGGCTACAGAAAAACACTCAGCATCAATAAATAAAAACTAACAGTTTTCTTGCTTTGAAGCAGATTCAGTCACTCTTCAAAAGGTTTGGGGTCATAAAGTCTATTGAAGCCCAATGCAAGCTTTCCAAAACTAACTTGTGTGTGAAATCATTGTCTGATAGGAACAACCAACTGTGTCAAAGTTTCAATAATTGGACCCAAACTGCCAGCAATCGATGAAAAGGAATTAGTTAAAGTCTTTCTAAATAAATGAAAAACCAACAAGACTCAAGCAGACAATAAACCAGAGGTCCACAGTGATGAAACCGCAAAATAACAATATGAGACAAATATTGAGTTGTTTAGTAAATGACTATAGGAATGTTTGATTTTGTAACCTATCACCATGGTGGTGGTAGAGTCAAGCTGAGGGTCTTTTTCCCTGCCAGAAGTACAGATGTATTGCACAAACCAAAGAGAATAATGGCTGAGATGGAATACTTCCAAATTCTCCTTATTTAACTAAAACCAACAACTAGATGTTTGAAACATGGTTAGTGTTTGGACACTGCAAACAAGCAGCAGCACAAATTTTGTCTCGGCTTTAGAAGAGAAACATCAAGAATCCTCAATGACCCCGTCAACTTTATAACTGAGAAGTTATAGACTGTGACTGAAAGTTGGAATACTCTGAGAAATGAAACGAGTTCCACCATTTCGAATAAAAAGATGTACCAACCATTCAACCAGAATTAAACAGCAACACTGAGGCTCTTTGTTTCAAATTGAAGACAAACCTGATGAAGCTTATCAAAGGACCACCATAAGATCACTCTTCAACTCTGCAAGCTAGGACATTTAAACTACCATGTGAGATACCTCATCCATCTGCAGAAGGGCCCACGTTGAACGAGCCTCTGGGAGTGACACCCGTCCATCTCTGTTGCCATCAGCGACGGAGAGGATCTGGCTGACAAGACTGGGAAGGTCCGCGTGCTCTCCAAGCTTGGACTGGTAGAGAAGGGAAGACATGTAAGGCTTTCATCCATCTAGGATTTAGTTCTGTGCAAACTTGAATTACTCAGGTGGATGCTCCTCTACCTTGAGATGGTTGAAGAGCATCTCTTTGAACTTCTCAACAGAGGTTCCTCTGTTAGGCTTGTCAAACACTGGGGTTTCTCTTCGTGGCTCTGGCTCCTCGCCCAGCTCGTAGTGACCCACCTCCCCCAGTTTGCAGCGGATGATCCCACCGTGGTCCCCCCAGCCTCCTGTGTACACCTGGAAAAAAGCAGGTCGTCAGTCAAACACCACCTACTATATGCTAAATGATAGTGAATAGTAGTTTAAGAAGAAATCCTACCTGGTTGTTTGGTAGTGTAGACAGACACCTGCCCATGTAGAGCGTTTCCTTTTCACACAGACTGCTGCAAGCGGAGCCATCGATGATTCCCCTCCTGTATTTATCACACTTGGAAAAGAAAATGGTGAATTTTAGAGAATTCTGGTTCCACGCTTTGCTGCAAACATAGGGTCTGGACTCTCAGCTTTGGAAAAATTATTGCTTGCTGGAAGCAACCCTAGATAGGCAGACTACAATCTAAAACAGCACAGGAAATCAATGTCATTGTTCACAACTCCTCCTTCTGTTTGCCGATTGACTGGAATGAAATGGATCCAGACAAATTGAGTTCAGTGGGAGAAATCCCAGACAGAGCACTTAAAGGGAGATGAGAATCAAGCTGAATTCCATAGCAAGGCAATAAAGAGCGTAGTGTTTTTCTGGCAATCCTTCAAAATGAGCCATGTTTAGGCTTAAACGTAATTTGCAGACTTGGACTACTTAGTGTTTTGTGTTCATGAATTTGAGCAAACAGATAGATTATGGGCGTCCTCAAGGTTCCAATCTCAGCACACTTTTAATAAAGACACATTTGTACAAGCTAGAGGAGCAACCGAGTACTACAACATCTCACCCCATGCCTGCACCAATAACCCAGATCTTTCCATATGATCACAGTCCCTCACAGGTACAAAGCAAATCTGTTCATAATACAGAAAATGCAAAGGCAGAGATCAGATGTTATGCTCAGCAATGCAAAAAAGTGCAGAAACTTAAAAGCTATAGAGGAAGATCAAAGTTATTACTTTTACAAGCACATGAACTCACTTAATAGATCTAAAATCTTCTGAAATATATCAACAAAATAGAGCATATAATTAAGAAAAGAAAAAAAAACGAGTTTTCATTTTCAGTAGATTCGATTGTTGTAAAGGTGTCTTTTCAGGTGTGGAAAACAACTTTAATTCTGACCAACATGGAGAAAATGGAACAGATCACAGAGTCCATACATGTATGTACTTTACTGGTTAATCAGTAATTACTAATAATTTACTTCACACCCCTCCCAGCCCCACTAGAGGCAAGGTGTAAAGAAAATGGATGGATGGATTGAATTTACTTCACATAGAAACACTAAAGGTGTCACTTTTCCTCCACTGCTTCTTTATTTAATCAGAACTTTCTGGTGAATAAATAAAGATTAACCAGTTTGTTTAGGCAGAAAACCTTTATTACATAATAAAATTTAAAAGCTGACACTGAAAAGTACTTACAACAGCCATTATTGTGACTTTGGTGTGTTATTTTCATTTCACTGCTTCATTCTCAGGGGTTTCACTTACGATGGCGTTCTTGCACTCATGTCCTCTGCACAGCTCTGTGTAAGCCGAGTACTGGACGTAGAGAACCCAGCTGCCAACCAGGACGGTGAGCCAGGTGAGGAACAGGTACTTCACCCGCACGAAGGAGATCCGAGCCTGGAGGGAAGAACCAGAGACACGGAATCATCGTTTAAAAGCAGACAGTAATCAATTGGTATAAAAAAATATATATATATGTGCATCATTTTTTCTTTTATGTTCTCGTTTTATTAAGAAGCATTTACATGTAGTCTAGAAATCCAGTCACATTTTACATTGACACACAACCCACCCTGACCACATCATGGGGTTACTAACTAAGGCAGCATGACTTTCCTATCTGCAGCAGATGCCTTTTTTTTTCTTTATCTAAACTTTACATTGCGTGAGATACTTTTTTTTTCTTTTTTGTTTACAGATAGTTCAACTAAATTAATTCCTGCCAGAGTCACAGGATGCATTTATCACGTCTTTACTCTGTCCGTCTCAACAGAGATCCTACTGTTAATGTTATTGCAACCAGTAAAGTAAATCCATAGTGACAAAGGTCAGGGTGAGGTGGGACAGAAAAACAGAACCATGGCTGACAACACAAAGGAGTGATTCACCCTCCAATAAAGCTGCTGACTGGAGCAGCTAGCCAGATCAGCTAGCCAGATCAGCTAGCCTCTGAAGGTTTCACTCCCAGCAGCAGAAACTGAACGCTTAGAAATCTGTACGTGAAGGCAAACTGCAATACTTATATGTAACCAGCAGGGGGAACCAGTTTGGATTTTGCGTCTAGATAAAATCCCTAAGGATTACTTGATGTGTTATTTTTATGAGTGAGTACTCTTCTTTCTCTATGCCAATAGAAATACGTCAAGAAATAACTCTAAAAAGCAAAAAGGTCACCACCGGCAACCAACATTTAAATCTGAAGGCTTCCGAGGAAATACAGGAAGTTTTTAAAATGTCTCATTTTTAAGATGTAGCACAAAACTGAATTGCCTGTCACCTGTCAAACTGGATGACTGAGCACGGTGTGTTGATTTATTAAAATATTATATCATAAGTAAGTTTAAGTAAGCGTTGAAGAGTGAAAAGAACAAAAATAGGTCAACAGCTTGCATCAGACACAATACACAAGTAATCAGACAAAGCTGCCGCCGGTTTTCAACCCAAGTCCTGTAACCACTCCTGAGAGGATCAAGTCGTTTTAATTCTCCCTTTGATCGCATGGCAGGAACAGCTTATGTTGTGTATTTTGGCAGCTTCGCTCGCCTCTCATTTTGTTCTAGCACATTCTAACAAAACACAGTCTGCAGCTGCACAGAACCAGAGGCCGGTGCTACACTTCTTTTTTTTTTTTATCTCGGATTTGCTCTGATTACTGTAGCATGTAAACAGGACAGGCAGGGGTCTGTTGTTTGTTACAATGGACTTTATATTTGCAACGATTATTAAATGTGTGCATTCTATTCTCTGTTTTTGGAGACAATGAGCTGTGGTAGAAAGAAGTATGAACTTGTTTCTGTCTGAGATTTCATTCTGTGTTGATTTACCCCATATTGTCTGTCAGTACCCAGCAGAAAGACCCAATTATCTAAAATCTCCAGGTGATGTTCTTGATGCCAATGATGTTCTCCAAGGCCTTTTGAATTAAGGCCTACACCACACCACAGTGGGGGTGGGTTGCGTCTCCACCTCTCCATCCTGGATTTCACACCAAACTCACAAGAAGTGAGAATTACAGAAAATTCTGTAATTCAGTTCACTGCGAGTTTACTCACTCCCAGATGAAAATAACGGCAATCATATTTCACCTATTTTTGTTTCCCTTCTTTGGCCTCCCTGCTATATGCAGAATAAAGTTTAAAAATGCTCCGTTTCACATATAAAGCCCTTAATAATCAGCTACATAAAACATCAAAGATCTGATTGGTCCATATGCTCTAACACAGAACGTCACTGACTGCTAGACAAAACTATTGGCAGGGGTTTTGTTGTGGTTAACAGTATGCACTCTGTTTTATTGTAGCTTTAAAACCAGCTAGATGAAGTTACTACCACCTTTAACCTTTCTTTAAATTAGAAATCTCTCCTTGATCAATGCTTCTTTTCTTTTTTGTGTGCATTTGCCGTCTTCTCAAACCTTCAGTCGGTCGTGTCAGAAGGCCATTTACACCGAGTCAGGTTCTGATTCTGGTTCTAGTGGCGGTTTCTTCTTGCTAAAGAGGAGTTTTTCCTCTCCACTGTGGCTCTATGATCTGTATGAGGGATTGCTGTAAACTCAATAGCATAAGCGATTGTCTGCAGACGCCACGTGTTCATCCAGAACTAGTGAATTTTGTCAGTCGATGCGACCTGCTGGGTTTCCTTAGATAGGAAACTTTTAACCAATCTGAAAAATAAGTTTGATAACTTGGAGCAACTGGAACATTATGTGCTTGACATGGAATCTGTGTATCATTGGATTGAATTTCCTCTTTTATAAAAAAATATATATTGTAAAATGGCTTGAGACATGTTGTGAACTGGTGTGCTTTAAAAAAACTAAATTAAATTTTGCAATCTCCATGTTTGCATTTGTAAAGAAGATAAGTAAAAAGGTGGTAAAAACGGGTCATATTCATGTTTTTAACCCAGAGAAACAGGAAGTCATGGCTTACTAATTCTAAGTTCCTGGTTCCAGTCTGATCAACCTGAAATGCCCAAGTTGTGCTTAAAATTTTGAAAACTTTAGAGTGCCTGTAGTTTACCCTCGTCCCCCTAAAAAAAACAGTTCTTTATTTTGGATTTTCCACATTGAATGAGACGGTAGCTCTAATCAAAAGATGATGTTTTTTTTTCTTTCTTTCTTTTTTTTTTACAGTGTGGAGGTCACAGCATCATAAACAAATGTAAATACACAATATCCAAGGGTAATGAGTCAATGCAAAATTAATTACCATGTAAAAGGTTATAATTACAAAACTTTTCCCACACATGTAGCCCCATATAATGACCACCTCGGTGTCTCATTCTTAGAATGATATTCACTGTCACAGCCATGGTAATGAGGATGACAAACATACTGAACATCTTCAGTTGACTGTTCGATCACTGAGTCATGTGTATATTTTATCATCTTCTCACTGTTGCATTTCAGTTATTGGATCTCTCCTGCTCACAGATGAGCCCACAGATAAGCGTCAACACAACACCAAGGAGCAAAGACATGAGCAAAGATTCTAGAAAAGCAAATGTTGCCGATCGACCTGGCAAGTACTAAAGGGCATTTTATTTGAACACAATAATTCTAAAGTGAGCAATTTGTTCACAGGTGCAAAAATATTACAGCTTCCGATCTCAGACTGTGCAATATTCAGAGACATCAGAACTTCAAAGTTCATGTCAGTCCAATTAGAAGAAGACTGAAGAAAAACAGATTGTTTGGAAAGGGCTGACAACAGAGAGCGTCTTAATATTGCACCACGACCCGTTTGGAAAGTTTTGAATTAGAGGCCTCTGAATGAAAGACCAAACTCGACGAGACCAAAGCAGTGTTGTGTATTTAATTCTTCTAGAGTCAAAACGTGAGGCCATTAGCCCGTCAGTCAAAGCTGGGCTTAAACTGGGTCATCAGCATGTTAACGATCCCAAAAACAGCAGCAAATCTACAACAGAATGACTGAAGGAAGAGTTAAGATGTGCCAATGACCCAGAAAAAGTCCAAAACCGCTCCCCCAGACCCAACTGAGAGTGGTGAGCCACTCTCTTTCTCCTGTGACTGTATAAACATGGAATGTATGTTGAGTGCATTGATGACATGATGTTGGAGTAACATGAGAAAATTTTGCACAGACAGCACCAAAACCAATAGACAAGAACCAGAACTTTTCTGAACAAGACGATGAAACATTCATCAATGAAGTCATTGTATCGTCAACTAAGTTTTTGTGGTTTTCGGGTCAAAGCACTAAATCCTTCAGCTTAAAAAAAGATTTATAACAGAAGACAAAGTATATCGGCACATATAAGGAATGAGTCCATAGACGCCTTATGAGGCTCTTCAGCTAGAAATACTTGTTTTATTCCAGCTGTAGATTTAGCACAATTACCCAACATATTCTAAGGACTGTCATTGTCCACTTGGTGGTGCATCTGGAGCATCACAAGCACTGACCTCTGCAAATACTTGAGACCTGCTCTAAAAACACTGCTGACTGCCCATTTCAATAGTCCAAACATCAGATATGTCTTAATAAGGTTAATATGTAGAGTGGAAACCATCAGCCAGGAGTAGTTTGCAGCTATAGGTGAATCTAAGGTATTCCATTTAAACAACCAAAAGAAAAAAAAGTGGAAGCCATTTTAAAAACAGAAAGAAAAACTAAATCATTCTACACTTTGCCTAATTTCACATATTTTTATGTTGCCATGATTTTATTGACTATATGTTTAATTGTGATTCTAATCATATTTACTGAGGAATTACTGAGGAGTGGCGCTCACCGAGAGCGTCTCTGTCTCTCTGTCCATCATTTGCCCTGTAAGCGTTCTGAGATGGAGAAAGCTTGAAGCAGCTTAACCCAACAGAAATGTGCACTTAAACAATTCCAGCGTCTCTCTCTGAATAGAGATCATCCTGACTGCTATCTACTGCAAATGAGACGCTGACTCCTCATAATTAGTCCCTATAATCACACTTGAAAAAACAAAAAAACAAAACAAAAAAAACCAACCCAAGTATCAATTTTAAAGCTGGACAGATTTGCCCTCTGCTAAACTGTTTAGCTTTCAAACAATGTCTGCCCCAAAGAGATGAACACACAGATAGATGGACCCTGGGGAAAGAACAGGGAGCACAACCAGCACTCTTCATTGTCAGATGGAACTGCTTAGACATGCATTACTCTAGTCTATGCAGAAAGTCTAAAATATATATATATATATCGAGACAAAAGGGTTAGAGTGGAAGGAAAAAAGCTGCAACAGGAGAGTCATACCCTGACACTCTGAGCTGGTTGAGTGATGAATATGGTGAAAGCTTTTGAATTAAAAAAGTGAAACCCAAGCAGCAGATTCCTGAGGTCCAACTGTCTCCTCTTCATTAACAACCAACAGCCAGCGAGTTCAGGATTCAGGACAGGGGTCAGGGTGTAATAAATCATGCATGGCTGAATGAATTAGGTTTGCCACCTGCCAACGTTTAGTTTACCTTCGTCAAGCATCGACCACTCATAGTTATTGCAGCCTATAGGCTAAAGCCTGGGCTACTCTTTTCTGGCCGTATGACCAACCCAGCAGGATTCTTAGAACTTGAGTAGGGATCTCAAATTAGAAACTCTTCCTTATAAACTCATTAAATAAGCCATAGTTTTATGTCTCGGACATAAAATAGCCTAAATATGGCATGATATCAGTGCCATAATTCAGACTATTGCAGATCCAGCTTGTCGGCGGAGGTTATATCCATTCTGAAGCTAGCTACTGATCTGATTAATGAAAGGGAAGCAATGCTAACTGAGCGACATTTAGCTACCTGCCAAATTTGAAGCATCAATCGGAAGCCAACTTCAGCTCTGTACAACACAGCATGTATGTGCTTGGTGTACAATAAACTCTGGTAGACACGTCAATATATCTAATGTATGTCGCTTATAGATATTGTAGTCCAACCATTTTCCTTGAAAAAGTTTTATTTAAAGAAAAAAAAAAGTGTAAGTTGAAGATGAGCAGCCTAGGGATGCTACTTGCTAACCTATCCAAGGCTAACACCAGCATATCAGGGCTAACGCTAGCTTATCTGTGCTA
>NW_015113591.1:244453-246272 GCF_001443285.1 Poecilia latipinna
TCTGGAGAGGGCAAACCAGTTTAACCAATTTTTTAACAGGTTTAGCTCACCCACGGCTACTCCCCTGTTGCCTCCATCTCCCCACACATCCACATCGTCTCAAGTTGCTCCACACACCTTTCAGCTTTCTCCTGCACGACCCCCCTCCATCTGCCCAGCCCCTCCCTCCTCCTACTCTCTCACCTCCTCCCCCTCCTTCTCCACAGACAATAACACCAACCCTCAGCTAATGGTGACCGCAGGCCAGGTTAAGAGGCAGCTTGAAAGACTTCACCAGGGGAAGGCGGCAGGCCCGGACGGCATTACACCAAGGGTCTTGAGGACCTGCCCCAGTCAGCTGTCTCCTGTACTGGTACATCTGTACAACCTGAGCTTGAGTCTGCAGAGGGTCCCGTTGCTGTGGAAGACGTCACACATAGTTCCTGTGCCCAAGAAGGCGAGACCATCAGACCCAGAGGACTACAGACCTGTTGCTCTAACATCTCATGTGATGAAGGTTATAGAGAGACTGATCCTTGCCAAGCTGAGGCCTAGGGTGATGACGTTTTTGGACCCTCTACAATTTGCCTACCAGCCGTACTTAGGAGTTGATGATGCTGTCATCTTCCTGCTGCAACGAGCCCACATGCACCTGGATGGTGGAGGAGACACGGTGAGAATCACATTTTTTGATTTCTCGAGTGCCTTCAACACTGTCCAGCCTCTGCTATTGGGTGAGAAGCTGCGGGGGATGGGTGTCGGCGACTCTGTGATCTCCTGGGTTATTGACTACCTGACTGGCAGGCCACAGTTTGTCCGTCTGGGCAGTGTCTTGTCTGGTGGGGTGGTCAGTGATGTCGGAGCTCCGCAGGGAACTGTGCTCTCTCCTTTTCTCTTTACTCTGTACACCACTGATTTTCAATACAATTCTGAGTCATGTCATCTACAGAAGTTTTCTGATGACTCGGCGATTGTCGGGTGTGTGAGAGGTGGAGAGGAGGGGGAGTACAGGACACTGGTGGACGGCTTTGTGGAGTGGTCTGAAAGGAATCACCTGAGGCTTAACATCAGTAAGACCAGAGAGATGGTGATCGACTTCAGGAGGAGGAAGACGCCTTCACAGCCACTGAGGATTAAGGGGGAGGTGGTGGAGGAGGTGGAGGACTATAAATATTTGGGAGTGGTGATCGGCAACAGACTAGACTGGACATCCAATACTGATGCTGTGTACAAGAAGGGGATGAGCAGACTCTATTTCCTAAGGAAGCTTAGATCCTTTAATGTGTGCAGCAAGATGTTGGAGATGTTATACAACAGCATTGTTGCTGGTGCCATTTTCTTTGCTGTTGTGTGTTGGGGTAGCAGCATCAGAGCCAGCGACTCTAAAAGACTGAATGGGGTCATCAGGAAAGCTGGCTCTGTAATGGGTCTGCAATTGGAGACCCTGGAAAATGTGGTGGAGAGGAGAACGTTGAAGAAGCTGTTGTCTATTATGGCCAACAAGCTGCACCCTCTCCATCACACAGTTGACAGACAGCGGAGCACTTTCTCACACAGACTGCTTCAGCTCCGTTGTCGCAGGGACAGATACAGGAAATCTTTCCTGCCACAGGCTATCACTTTATATAACAAACGTTAAGTTACCTTTGTACATATCTGCCCATTAATCGATATTGTACAGATTGTTTACAAAGCACTATTGTACAGACTGTACAGATTATTAATTTTCACTGTTCATACTGTACAGAATCTTACATCTTACATTTTATATTTTATGCATTTATCTTATTTTTATTTTATTTTTCATATTGTAATTTGATCTGTGTGTATGTGTATGCTG
>NW_015113591.1:249721-297144 GCF_001443285.1 Poecilia latipinna
AATGGACAAAAGAGAAAACAAAAGGAAATCCAGTGGGTGGTCAGCCCAGACATGCTAGTCCCCAAAGCTAACACTAGTGAGTCCTCCCATTCTCACTTGCCAGGTATTGCCTCTCGGTTACCGTGCCGACCTATCATTAATCAGATCAGTATCTGTCTTCAGGATGGATACAACCTCCTGTGACAAGGAAGTAGCCACCGTTATCCAACTACAACACTGATACTGTGCCATATTTAATGCCCAAAATAGGATTCTAAACTGTACAAAGTATCGCTGTCAAGTTGGAGCTAAGAGCTGACCTTTGATCTGGTCCATTTAGAGCTTTCTGGCCAGTACCCTGAACATCCATCTGCAAGTTTTGAGTGCTGTAAAGACGAAAATGACGAGAAGAAAAAACAAACACACACAACAACCCCCGCCCCCCACAAGTCAGATAACGTGCCACCCAGCTAGCTAACAAGGATCAAGCAGATCTGATAACAACCTAACTAAGTGACTTCATAGGAGCATCTGTATGGCATTTAACACGTCAAAGCACACCGGTAACAGACGTCATCATCTTTCAACAATGAGCCCAAACTGCCTGGGACCTTTGGACATTTTTTCTGTGTACAAAGATGGTTTCATAAATAAAACAAACTGCTTGTGCAAACTGTTGTGCAAACTGTTGCTAAGAGATCTGCTCAGTGAGCACAGAATCAAATATTGCAAAGCGAATCATTTGTTCAGCTGGGTTACTGATTGTTACGGCCTTAGAAGGATACTGTTGGGTGGATTTAACATCCTATTTTATTACTGGAATGCAAGAAGGGAAACTTGGCATGAAACTTGAAGCTTCTAGCAAAACCCACAAGACTCACATTAAAAGAGATTGTAACCTGTACAGCAAAGTTTTTGCATTTATTATTTTGCTATAAATCATTGTTCAATCAAGACTGTTCAATCCCAAAAACAAGCCTCCATGAGTATCTGCCTGCAGATATCACACAAGGCGACTTATCAGAAGTGGTTTTTCCTGTTAATTTGCATCCTGTCAAATTCACTTCAACTGCGTTTAATTGTTTTCTGTACAGCTGTTCCAAATAGTGAACAGCAGGTGAGAACACCGTGTGGATTCCAGAAAAAATTGGCAATTAAATTTGTGGAAGTCCTCAACAATGTTTCCTGCAGAACCAGTACCTAACTTGTCATTTCATTTTTATTTATTTATTTATTTATTTATTTATTTATTTATTTTTTGCTTTTTCCATACTTTCCTTAACATCATTAACCATAAAATTAGATTAACACAAAAAGTAACATAAAAAAAATAAATAAATAGAAGTGGTGGTGTAGCAAATAACATTCTTACTTGCTATTTCCAACAAAAAAATGATAAGCAGAAAGACTTTACAGCAGAAAGCAGAAAGTGATCTCAACTGCACCAATTACTCCCACCATGCGTGAACCTGCAATGCACTAGGTTCACCAAGGAGTTTTGTACAGCTGTGTGGTTACCATGGAGATAAAAGTGTTTCTCAAACATGCATGAAAGAATCAAAGCAACACTCCAGGTATGTTTTTGATGAGAGAATAACTTTATAATATGATGTAAAACTCATAAAGGTAAATTTTACTTACGAATTTGATTTAAGCATTAAGTTTAGTTATAAAGTTGCTGCTTTGGTTGGTGAGAAGAATCAGTTTAAAGCTGAAATAGCATTATTGTTGGACAACAGATTTGATGCATGAAGCTGTTGGGGAACATAAGAGCTCCTTCAGCGACACACTGCTGCATCATAGCTGCACAAAAGAGCGTTACAGGAGATCCTTCCTACCAGCAGCTGTTAAGTGTTATTTGCAGTTTTTTCATTTTTAATAAACATTCCTGTTGTTATTGGCACATCCCTGTTGTTTGCATGGTTCTTTAACTGCATGTTATTCTGTAAATTATTATGTAGATTCTGTTGAACCTGAATTTCTCCCCTTTGGACAGTAAAGGGATATTTCTACTCTGTATTTCCCAGGAGGATCTTTGCTGTTGTTACTGTTGTTACTGCTGCCACCTCCTTGCAAGGCAGCATCAATCATAGCTTTTTGGAGGGGAGAGGGGTGTTGTAGTCATTAAAATAGTTTTAGTGACTTATTATACAATTGCATTGTAGTTTTCCTTGTTTTATATTAACTGTTTGTATTAATTGTATTTATTGAGTCTGACAAAATCTGTATAGTTAAGTTGTTATAACCTTGTTTTGTATAACCTTTGTTAGTTTTTAAATGTCTCGGACATAAAATAGCCATTTCATTTACATAAATTTTAGTTAATATGCATTTTCCCTGTCAAATAAATTACTACATTTAAATGTTAATTTTAAGTCAATTTCTGACCCAAATATCCATAATTGAACTCATCAGTCATCAATGTTTACTAACTCCAGCTGATCACCTTGATTATTGGGCCTCTTGAACCATATTTTTTCAGTTTTTTTAATATAACTTTGTGTTTTGTGCAATCCTGAAGTAGAAATCCAAACTTCATTATCCAGCTGTGGGAGTGTATATTTACAAGGGAGAAATATATGCCACTAGACAGTCTTCATAACTATTTAGAGCCCCCAGATGTCTCCTCTGCACCCTATTTTTACAATAAGGTGCCAAGTGCTAATTTCCATTCTCCCTGGTTAAGGCCTGTGGTAACCAGGCAGTCAGTAATAAGGTATACAAGTCATTCACATTCATCAGGTAATTCCCTGGCGGCGCAGGGAGTCAAAGGAGGAGAACGCCGACTGGCAGCTGTCAACCACACAGATGTGACAGCGACACGCAAAACACGATCTCTTCCTCTTTTTCCTTTCTTTCTTTCTTTCTTTTTTTCTTTTTTACAATCCATTTCCTAGCAGCAATTTTTCTCATCAGAGTTCTTACCTGGAAATAGAAAGACTTTTTCACCCAGGCTCGTGGAAAAAGACCCTTAGCCATCGCTGAAATAGACCATCTCAGTACGTCTGAAGGCGACCAGCAGAGCGCTTTCTACATCAAACAAGAAACGCATGAGGAAATAACAGCATAGTGTCTGATTCCAGACGGGACGGCCCGGTCCGGGTTCCTCTGCTCCGGATGAATCGCAGTGATATTCCTCCGTCCCCGTCGTTCTGCCCTTTGAAACAGCTGCTGCTGATTTTCAAAAAAAACCAGCATTTCTCAAGGTGAAAAAAAAAAAAAAAAAAAAAACACGTATGGCTCAGAGCGCAGGCGCAACCTGTTTCTTCCCAATCAAACATCTAGTAAGTTTTGAGGTAAAACATGGCAGTGGTGTGTTATTAAAAGGCACCGCTGGACCCGAACCTCTTCACCATACATTATTATTATCCAGCGGTAGTTCTACGAAACTATCAAAGTATTACAAGATCAAGTTCACAAGCACGAAAGAAACTATTTCCGCTAAATCTTTCACAATAAAGCCCTGGCTGTTGTGCCGTTTCTAAAGTTACACAGCAAAAAAAATTTAACAGATTTATTTAGCCTGTCATAAAGGGAAAAAAAGTTCATTTTCCAAAGTCATATTTTCACCATTTTATTCATACATTTATAAATGTCAGGGTTCCAAACTTTATACTTAATTCATCGGCGGAATATTTAACTTGCAAACTAAATATTTAGCTTTCAAATTAAATATTTAGTTAGGATCCTAAATATTTAGGTTGCTTTCTAAATAATTTTGCTAGCATGCTGAATATTTGTGACTGACGTAAACATTCAGTTGGAAACTAAATATTTAGCTTTCTAACTAAATACTAAATTTCAAAGATAAATATTTTGTTAGGAACTCTGCCATTTATAAATGTAGAATTAACATGGATAAAATATGGCTTTTAAAAAATAAACACCCATATTTTTCAACCTATGACAGGCTAAATCAGTCAGATTATTGTTGTTAATTTTTTACTGTGTAACTTTACAGACATAGTGGGGAAGAGGAATTTTCAGGATATGTAATTAAATGCATTTTTTTTTCTTTTCAAAAATGTTATATTACCAAATTAAAACAACATTTATTATTGAATAAATGAACTCAACAGGAGAGATATTTATGGTTTTAGTCTGTTATTAGCCTATTTAGCCCTCAGATTGATGCAAAGTGCTATTATTCCCATTCAGCTTTCCAGTGTTTCAGGAAGCCCTGGTCATTCATGGATCTTCTTTAGAAATCTGGACTGAATGCTGACATTAGAGTTCAGTATGTTTAGCGTTGAGATGCTATCTTAGGTTTGAATAGTTTGTGTAGCAGAAAACTAACAATGCACATTCAGACATATTACCCTCACAAATAAATGTCTGCGTTATGGAAGTCAAGTCAAAGTTCAGAGCTAAATATAATTGAAAATCTGAGCCAAAACGTGATAATTGCTGTCCACAGATGCTCTCCTGAGCATCTCGATCTGACTGAGTTTGAGCTACTTTGTGAAGAAGAAAGAGTAAAAGTGTTTGTTTCTAAATGTGCAAAACAGGTTGAGAGGACTGCCAGCTGTATTTGCATAAATAATGAAGGTGGGGGCTGCGGTGCGTGGTACACAGTTTTGAAAGCCATGAATCCATTAGGCAGCAAGAAGGACCTGGGTTCAGTTTCTACTGTCCAAATCCTTTGTTTTTCTATTATCTGCTTCCCAATAGAATGCTTAAACCCATCTACACGTTTTTGCTCCCTCCCTTTTTTTTCAATCTCTCCTTTATCTTTTACTTAATTACAGATTTTATGACTCATTCACTTAATGACACCAATAATTCAGTTTGATTGTCTGCCAATTCATTTCCCTTGATTCTTGTAAAGGTTTCTATATAAATGTCAGTTCTGTCTCCTACATTCTCTACAATCACTGCTGGTATTCCATTGAACAGCCTGGTCTGCTGTCTGAACGGCTGTGTTTCAAGGTGTAATTCTCTTGGCTTTTCCTTTGTTGGATAAAATCAGATCAGTATTAAAATCAGGAAGTGACAATGGGTGACTTAAAAACAAAATTACTTTTTGGACAAATATTTATCTGAGTAATACTAGCATCCTTTATTACCTCATATTACCCAGCAAATAAAATTATTTATTTCACCCAGCGTGATTTACAAATCTGTTCCTCTATTTCCATTTCATACCTGTCAACAAATAGTCTGTTAACCCATGACATATGAGTTTGATTTTAGTTTTAGTTAGGTATTTTTTTTAATTATGCGGATGAATAGTTATGAAAATGTTCAGTGGTATATCAAAAGTACCACATGTCAATTCACAGTTTTTCCAGTTTACATGCCATTTTGCAACAATGCATTGTTTTTGCTTCTCCTGCTGTCCTTTTGTCCCAACATGCTTGCCATATTTTATTAATCTACTTACCAAACTGTACACTTTTATTTTTCTGGGGTGCTCTTTTGGTTAGCTATAAAAATAAATATTTGTGGAAAAACAACACAAATAAATAAAAGAAGTCACGTTTGAAGAAGAATAACCAACATTTTTATGGTGTGTTGTGGTGCTAATGTGAAGGTTTAGACAGGCAGAAGCAAAAATTAGAGGCAGGTATGAATTGCCTAAGTAAGAGGAGGCATACAAACTGAGGAATGGTTAGTAGGAGATGTCCCCTAGCTGCAGCAGATGACCTTTTTGAACCAGAAAAAGTGGGCTGCAGAACAATGAAAACTGTAAAGGGAAGAAATAGTGAAAGGGAAAAAACACCAGCACCCATAAAGACTCAGTTCACAGAAGGATTCTAGTGAGAATCTGGCCATTTGGCCCTTTTGTCGTTTTAAATCTTTACAGTTTTGTAATTTCATACTTGACTTTTTAAATGCACGAAATACATTGTCTTTGCAGTGCACTAATTTCCAATGGGATCGCTTATAGCGGTTTAGACAACTGACAATTTTAAGCAAATATTTTGATATTCTATATTGTGCATTAAGGAAATGTGATTATGTGACTGCAATAAATGATATTTATCAGTAGGTCAAATAGAATAATTTTTTGACCAGGGATCACCTTTTAAGTGCAATATGGAGTAAAATGGCAGTCAATATCAATGTCAAGTTTATTTATAGAGCACTTTAAAACAGGTATAAAACTGCACCAAAGTGCTGTACAAGAACAACAACACAAATGATAGAACAGTGTATAAACAATACATCAATTAAATGCCAAAGAGTAAAAATGAGTTTTAAGAAACGATTTAAAATGATCCAGGCTGTGGGCAGATCTAATCTGGAAAGGTAAGTTATTCCATAAAACAGGAGCAGCAACAGTCAATTGAAATATTGTGATAAAAGGTTTCATATAGATATAAAACTGAATTAATTATCCATAATTCATGAAATATACTTAGCTGAAGCTAGAAATATCCTATATGCCCCAGTTTGAGTGGCTTTAGATGAACTGCCTCCTTCACACCCCCAAATATTATTATCCCTGCGTTGCAGTTTCCACCCTTCCTCTAGTTCCCACCTTTCAAAGAAACGATTTAATAAACTTGTCTCTGCCATGTCACCCTGATAAATTTATGCTGCAGTACACTTGTTCCGCCACAACGTGTACTTCTGTTGCTCTCAGGAAGCAACAGAAGCAACAGCAGGGACTCTGGAAGTGAGTTATTTAAGTATTGGTCAAAAATTTAACAAACAAATAAATAAATCAACTTAAATTTATAACCAGAATGTTGTTCTTGTTATGACCAGAGATATCTTCTAGGTGATTACAGAAATATATTTGATAAATGGGAGTATCATATTCCACTGTGAGCAATCAAACGGCTTAGGGATAAGACGATCCACTTTGGAGGAGAAACACCCTTTAAGGTTCCTGAAAAGCCCCAGAGGAAACCTGATTCAAGTAGAACTTCCGGTCATGATAACAAACCTAAAAGAAATGTCAATCCCATGTGTTGGGAATGCCATAAATAGCCGAAAAATACACAAACTCCCTAAAAACAGTTTAGATGAATATTCTGTTCTCCTGATTAAATATTCAATTTGAGAATATACGTTGGCACATAAAAAAAATCTAATAAATTGTTAGTATTTCTACATTAATTAAAAAAAAAAAAACAATAAAACTGGAGGTTGTAAAGATAAAGTCAATGTCACTGTTCCTTCAAGGGCGGATATGCAGTACTTCATAGGTGCCCTGCCTACAATTTCAAACGTTTGAAAATGGTGCAGGCAGCAGCCCACTAGCAGCAACGCTTCCCACAATGCACTCCCCGTTCATCAGCGGGAAACCAAAATGGCGAACGTGCTGGGGGAAAATGAGCCGTTTGTTATTTTCTAAGGAAGGCTCGAGCGCTGTGGATTTTCTGGGCACGCACTAGATATACATATTAGTCACGGCAGCAGCGGGAAAACAGCCTCGCGCCTTTTCAGCTTTTTCGTCTCGCGAGGCATTTGTAACAGCGGAGGTGACCGAATGAGGTATTGTTGTCATGTTTTCCTCTCGCTGCTTAAGGGGGGGTGTGTGTCCGACGGTGAATGACCTGGCCGGGGGAACTGCTTTGCATGTCGGCTGTTCGTACTATCAACATCATCTTGATTTTCATAGGAAAGACATTATGGCTTCCGTCATGCAGAATAAGTGCTAGATTTGCCTTTTACACTCTCTGGTGGTGGCGTTTTTTGTTCAGTCGTTATAGAGACAAAGGACTGAAGGGAAGTGGCTCAAGAAAGGAAAACTGTCCTTTTAAAAAATATAAATCATTTAAGCAGAAGATAAAAACACAGAAAACATATTTGTAGTCAAACAGATTAAAAAGTGGTTAAAGGAAAATGTAAAATTTTAATTTTGGTCTTAATTATCTTATTGATATAATCAGCGCCCAAGCGTATATTTAATTGCCAATTAGCGCTAATTATGATCCTAATCACCAGTTGCATGTGCTCACTGAAAGAAGACTGGCTTTCCTCTTTGCTTTGTAAGCTTTGGAACAAAACAATGCACCCTTTTATTTTCAAAATCCCACAACATATTCTCAGGACTTCATATTTGTACGTGTCCCCAAACCAACCTGCTTCCACATTTTGGACACCTTTGCAGTGCTGATAACTGCATAGCCTTTTTTCAGCCTTTTGCAAATAAATCTTGTGTGCATGCATTTACAGTAACTAGTAACATAACCCTTTTTGGCACTACTATATGGTTTAGAATGAATCCTTGTGAGTATAAGTGTGCGCATGTCTTCTATTGTATTGTGTTTCGCTTCCTGTTTTCAGAGACTTGGGGGTTGTGGATCATCCTTCTCTCCGTCACAGAGCTCACCCCGAGCAGCAGACTGTGTCCCTGCCACCCTGTGGCCTCTCTGCTAGGGGGGAGTATGGGGAGGACGACATGTCTGCCAGGTTTACAGAGGGGCAGGATGTGTTGGCCAGGTGGTCTGATGGCTTGTTTTATTTGGGGACAGTCACAAAGGTTGGTGTATGGAGGTGCTGCTTGGAATGTCTTACAAAAAAACAAGATTTTGTTGTCTTTTTTTTTTTGTTCTTGTGTCTCCCAGAAACGTGCTAATCTCTCTTCTTCTTTTTTTTCTTTTTCCAGATAGATCGGGAAAAGCAGCGTTGCTTTGTGGTTTTTGAGGACAGATCGAAGTCTTGGGTTCTTTGGAGCGATATTCAAACAGGTGAGCTCTCCCAGTTTCAGGGACTGTATTTTGGTTCACTCATTTCTGTGTCTTTGAAGGAGAGTTGGCTTGCAGAAAATTAAAATGAAACACAAAGACATATATTATAGGGACAGAATTATTTAAAATGAACTTTTTTAAGCTTTACATCATGCTATAATGTAGTTCCCTCATCATAAACATCACTGGTTTGTTGCTTTAATTCTTTGAGAAATCCTTTAATTTCCAGTGGCAACCATTAACGTTTGTAAAACACCTGGGTGGACCTAGTGCTGCCTCCCAAGAGGAGCCCTCTCCTGCAACTCCCCCATTCAGCTCCTTCAGACCAGTCAGCAGTAATTAGCAAATACCTGGTGGAGCTGTGCATCTGAGCTCAATTTAGGAGCTACTTCTCAGGGCAACGTCAGTAAAAAACGATGTTTAAGGGTTAATAGAGGAGTGACGACTTCCTGAAAACAGTTTCAGAAAGGGCAGGAGCTTTTAAAGGTGATAAATTACAAAGTAAAATTTCTTTTAAGCTATATTTGATGTAACAATTTATAACAACTGAAAGTAACATAGTTACTTGATTGTGCTATAAAATGGCACTATGTTCCTGGAAAATACATCTGCCCACCACAGTGACTGTAGATAAAACCTCCAACCTTTTGGTTCCATCTGCTGACAAAGGGTCAACAGAAATATGAAATGAATGGAGCCCACTGTTCTGCTGATGAACTCAGAAGTTGACCACCAATGTTATCAGGTCCTGATGTTATATTTGAATGTATTTACTGTTTTCCAAGCAGTAGACGAAACCTTGAAGATGATTCTGAAGCTTTATTTTACAAAACAAAATACATGAAAGTTAAATTTTTCCATTTCCGCTCATTTTCATAGATTTGTAGCGTCACCCTCTGTGGTATATACTATCAGACGTCTTTAGTTCCTCTCTTTCCTTACAGTTAACGGTCCGCTGTATCAGTGCTGTAGTAGTAATCTCTCGTAATGAGAAAAAAAAATCCTCTCAGGAAAGATAAGCAGAGAAAGTTAAGTCTGTCCTCTTCTGTCATGACTCGGCAGTTGAAACGATGTTCTTGCCTGATGACGTGTTTGAGTCTGTTTACGACGTATTATAGAAACAAAATCTGGAGCAAAGGATGTTAGAAATGGTAACCTAATTTGCTCTAAACTCTTGTTAGAAATGCAGGTTAGCAGTCATTCATAATGGGCTTTTTTGGGTGGTATTTTAGGAATGGAGTAAATATTTGGATACCCAAATACATTTTTTAAGTCCATATCTCTGCCGCTTATTCTCACTAGGCCAGTCGCAATAAGCAATAAATCAATTAATCGCATAATAAATCAAGATGAGCTCAATAATCTCCATTAGCATATTTTTTTGTTTTTATAGATTCTCTCTCAACTAGTCCTTTTCTAAAAGACAATTTTGTTTTTTAAAAAGGAGACTTCATAATTCATATTATTCATTGTTTCTGATATTTTGTTTATTTATTTTGGATATTTAAAATGTCTTCCAGTTCCAGTGTTAAGTGTTCATTACAATTTAAAGTTCATTGAACTTTGAGAATGTGTTCTCGCATTGTTATGCCATTACCATTATATTTCTTGAAACAATATTATCACTTATCGCAATAACTCCTGGGACAATATATCGTCCAGTAAAATTTGTTACTCTGACAGACCTACCTCCCACCTTCCACTAAAGATGATATTTTTAAGGTTTGATTTTGAACATGTAAAATCAGCATTAAAGATTTCTTTATAAAACAGTATTACAACATTTCAACAGCTGCCCACAAAGCAGCTTTCAAAAAGTACTGTTTTTTTTTTTTTTTTTAATACTTCCAGTTCAGGCCTTTTTTCCCCTTTCTGTCTCTCCAACTTTCCCTCGCTGTTGAGCCTTACAGGCATTAGACAGAGAGCTAATCGCCATTATTTACTGTAAGCTACAACTTCAGCTCAGTGACGTGCAGTGAGGTTCATGACTGGCGAGACTTGACACCTCTAGTCAGTTGTACAAATCCAATGTAGAAACTTATATTTCAGTTTTGACCTTAACCGATTAAAGCTTTTAATTATGCTTCAATCAGTCCTGTTCAACAATATGACTGGTGGAAAACCAAAATCATATTTAAAATGCTGTAAATATCATGCTGAAAGTGAATATTCTTTCTTTTTGAAGCAGAAACGATTAATCGATTACTGAAATGATCACAATTAATATAGTAATCGATTAGACATTAGCTGGAGTATACAGACTCAAAAAAATGTCATTCAGTCAAAAAAAAATATATATATAGTCAGAGTAGTGAAAAATTTACAAAACGGATACATTTTGCATTTAACATAAAAGATCTTAGTCTATAAATATGCGTTAGCCAAATTTCCTCAAGTGGTCCAGTTTTATCTCCACTCGGTCCAAATTCATTAAAGGAATGCTGTTGGTGCACTCTAGGCAATAAAATGTTTTTCTTATTTTTTAAAAATGATTTAATTATTTATTTATTTGCATCTTTTCATTTATTTCTCTTAATGCATAAAAAATTTTAGTGTTTATACATGAGACGTGGCTTTTTTTTTAAATCCGATGAATCGTCAGAATAATCAACTAATTATTATTCTAATCATTAGTTTTAGTTCTAGTTTCTTGTAGTTTTGTCTGTGGGTTTGCAGAGGGCGTCCCAGCTGGACGCTAACGCCGTTTGGGGGCATGGAAAAGTTAGGAAACCTCCCTGTTGTAGGGAGTTCAGTCACAATCCTCAGTGAATTATTTTTATAACAGCTTCCTAATTAGTAAATATCTGTGGTGCTTGGTTTGTTTTTGCTCTTCTTTTTGCAAATCATTTCCTTATATTGACCATTTCTTTCCTTTTTAGGGGATGAAGAGGACAAGGCTGATGACGATGACGACATCGTGTGCTCCATATGTCAGGATGAGACTTCAGAGGAACCCAACGAGATCGTCATTTGTGACAAATGTGGTCAAGGTATGCTTTCAGTTTTTGCCTACATCTGAACAGATTCATGTGTAGAAACGAGAAGAGACAGTAGAGGCCTGTGTGTGGTGAAAGGTGAGCGTAAAGGTGATACGTATTTCGGCAGACGTATGGAGTCATTTACATGACAGTAAATGTGTTTGTCATCCAGGCTACCATCAGATGTGTCACTCGCCCATCATTGATGCCGCCGTGATCGACTCTGATGACAAGTGGCTGTGCTCAGAATGTGAACTGGCTTCTTTCTCTGAGGTAGAATTTTAGAACAATGGATTACACAGATTTAATCTTTTTATTTCTTTAAACAGATGTAGGCCAATCTGTTTAAAGAAATAGTTGTATTTTCAACTAGAAATGGGTATTGCTGTTTAGTATGTTCTCTGAAGGTCTTAATTTTGTACTTGAATTTATGTTTAGATGTATTTATTTTTTCCTACATGCAGAAGGGGAGCATTCTCAAGAAGGAGGCATCTGCTAAGCTCTTTCCAAAGCAAGAACATCAGGAGCAGCATATGGAATTTCATCTCTCCTTCCCATACGCTCCAGAGGAATTAGTGTGGGATCAGGGCCACAAGACGAACATCCAGCAATGCTACTGCTACTGCGGAGGACCGGGGGAGTGAGTAGCACATGGCACTCTGCAAACATGTTAAAGAATTTTGCCAAATATGTTCCACAAATCATATGTTGTGTGTGTGTGTGTGTGTGTGTGTTTATTGGTAGCTGGTACCTGAAGATGCTGCAGTGTAACAGGTGTCGGCAGTGGTTCCATGAGGATTGCCTACATTGCTTACAGGCTCCACTGCTCAATGGAGATAGGTGCAAACACTTAACACTAAAGTCTAAAGTATGTGACATGGTTTAGATTGTTTGTTATATTCTGATTTAAAGATCTTACTAAATTATTCACATCTTAATATTTGTGAGTCATGAATTTTGTTGCAATAATAAGGTTCCAAATCATTTTAGGATAATTTCTGAGGAAGGCAGAGGATACGTAGGCTTGTATACCAATAATGTAAAATATAATGTGAAATTGAATGTAAAGAAATCATCGGCTAAATGTTAAGGTGATACTTTCCTCCTGAAGATGCTGGATGATTGTAACGATCCTGTGCGGTTCATGTCAATGATGAGACGTTTTCTCATATTCAGGTTTTTCATCTTCGTCTGTTCAGTCTGCAGCGGTGGACCAGAGTTCCTCGACCGGCTGCCTCTCGACTGGTCAGTGAAAGTTAGGCTGTAGATAAACTGGAGTCTAATACTAAGGTTGCCTTTACATCTGCTGTCACAGATTTATACCTTAAAATGCCATTCTTTTTCTGACTGTGATAAAATGCATACGTCCTGGTATTTTCAGCGTACTATAAGAGCTACACTGAGCTTGCCACTTCTTTTTTTATTTATTTTTTCCTTTTTTTTGAAGCTAAGACTGATCTCTTATTAAAGTTTATCTGGTCAAATATCTGTCTTCTTAATAGGGAGGTCATTTTTTCCTCCTCTTGTCTTTTTTTTTTTGCCACAGCTGTCCCACATTGTCCTGATTTTACCTTTCAGTAAACCTAAGAAGGAAATAACTGACAGGAAACTGTAAAGGGTGTGAAAGAAAACACCGGCTTCAACTGTTTACTGAGGATCCATTTTAGCCTAGTGCTGCTTTTTCAATGCTTATCTTAAATACTTGTGTAGTTTGTCAAAGTTATCTCCACCTACTGGCATAGTAGAGGTATTACAGCATCCCATACTATGGAGTTTTCTATTGAAATTCCACACATCATTCAGATAGCTAAAAAACAACAACCCTGAAATGACATTAGTAGTAGAGGAAATTGACCTGCATCATATATAAACTTTAATCAAAATCAATGCTTAACATATTTTTTTTCTCTAATATTGTAGGAAGGATATTGTTCATCTGTGCCTGTACAACCTGAGTGTGATTCAGAAGAAGAGGTATTTTGATTCTCAGATGCAGCTAATGCCTTACATTAATGACAACTGGGAGCTGCTGCAGCTGGGGAAGGTAAGAGACGCATGAAGCTGAGGGAAACATGTCTGCTCATTCTCCTGTTTTACTTTCTAACTTCATGTCATTGAGAACATGTTTTTCACTTTATTTGTTGTTGTAAAATGCAATGAGTCAACATGCGTTGTCAATTGACGCAATATAAATAAACTAAACTGGGTTGAAGTGGAGTGATGTACTTACTGTATTTTGAGACCAAATGTCTTAAAATCTTGATTTAATAAAGTCAGACAGGTTTCTGTCTTGAGGTATCCTTTAGCTAAAACAAAATCTAACAATGTCTTGTTAGAGCAAAATCTATCAAAAAATTTAGATTAGCAACTGTTGCTTGTGTTATAAAAGTTGTGCTGCAGATGTTGGTGGGCATAACTATAAATAATCTCCCTAAATTCAATTTATGACTTCTGAAATCTTTGGTTTACCTCTGTTTAGTCCTACTGATCAGATACTAAACACATTGGATTTTATCTTTCATCCGTCGTCCACAGCTGGCCAACACACCAAGATCTGAGAGGTATGAAAAAGTTCTGGAAGCCTTAAACGACAACAGCTACACGTAAGTTTTCTCCTGACGTCTTTTTAACTTTAAATCACAAACTCGTGATTCTGCAGTTCAATAATAATCACATTCCTAACTTCTTCGCTTCTTCTGCCTTTTCCAGGTTCATGTCAGGGAAGGAGGTGAAGAAGAAGAAGCATTTGTTTCGCCTAAGAATCTTTTTCCCGCCTGCTCCTCCCAACTGTACTGAACCCACATACACGGTGATGGGGGAGCCTTTCCACGAGATCACCATAAAAGGATGCAAGCCCGCCAAAAGCTTCTCTGACATGAAGTAAGATGGAAAACCTTTCATTCGTCTGCGGGCATTCATATTCTGTGAAACAATTATTTAATGAATAAATTTTTAAGGAGGCGTGGCCAGTATGAGATTCTCACCACGAGCGGAAACGCCACAGTGTCTTGATACTTCCACAAAAATTGGATCAAACGTCAACAATCTTAGGTGCTTTTATGTAAAACAGAAAATCAACACTTACCTCCACTTCTGCTAAAAATAGTTGAACATTTCCTACCATTATGTATATTTTCTCTTTCATATTTATTATTTGGATTTTCATCTTTGGACCAATGTAAAATTTAAATGAAATTTCCACTAAATTTGGTTGTTTTCAGGTACTTTTTGCTGACACTTGAATTTTTTTTTTTTTCTTGTAGCAAAGTGAAAAATTTTGCATGTTACAGTTAGCCAGGTGAGGCTAATGTGCAACATGCATGTAAAGACAACTCTGGTTGCGCTGGTGCTTTCTTTAGCATCGTAAAAAGACGTTTTTAGACTGTGAGAAGCTATAATATTTTCATAAACTTCATACTACCAAACCAGCCAGCGCATATTCCCGACTGAACAAGTTGTTTTTTATTCAAGAATGTGTAAATCATAAACAAGGTCTTCGTTTTATGTCCCTTCACCATTTCATCCTTAATGCCTAACAGTCATGCTGACTTTATGCACAGCTGTCATAACTGTATCTGAAATGTTGGTGCTGTCACTGCAGGATCCCTGTTGCTTTAACCAATGGCATCGAAAAGAAGAAGAAGAAGAAAAAAAAGAAAAAGAGGAAGCAAGAAGCTCGCTGTCTGGAGACACCGGCGAAACCACAACGGCCCAACGAGCCATCCCTGGTGTGTGTGTGTGTGTGTGTGTGTGTGTGTGGGTGTGTGCGTTTCTGTTATCATGTCATGTATGCATTAGTGAGCCTGAGCTGACTTACTGCTTTCTGCTGAGATCAACAGATGGTTTTACGTTGAGCTCACACGTTTATATATGAAGAAAACATGACGACTACCTGTAGACGCTGATGAATTTCTCTCCACTTTATCAGGAAATTAGAAAGCCGGACCCCCCTGCACTGGATCATTTGACCTCTGTTAAGTAAGTGATCGACTGCTTGTCTTGTTCTGTTCTTTGCTTGGGGAATTTTTGCGTGTTTTTTGGTGTTGAAACCTGACACATTAGTGGCGTCAAGTCTGTGTGTAGTGTAAACAGCACAGCATCATGCTGTGACGATGCTTTTCTGCAGCAGGGATAAGGTTAGTTGAAGGGGAAATTGGAATCTGTTAAAAAGAAGAATGGCCTAGTCAAAGTCCAAATCCAAAGAGAAGCTGTTTCATAACTCGATAATTGGTGTTGAGATTGCTCTTTATTGAAGATCGGCCTCCAGTCCCTCAGCTGAAGCCTGAATGTGATGCTTGAATGACTGAAAAAAGCAGGTTCCTGTTACGGCTCAATAAACGACTGTTGGGCTTTTTGTGTGAAAAGCTGCTACAGACTCTCAGGAATTTAAACTAAAGGATCAGCCTCTACAAACTGAAGAAACTTAGAAGAGAGGGACTTGAAGTCGTCCACTGCACTAGCTGCGTTTCCACTGACCGTATAATTGCACAAATTGGAATCACGGAAAAAAATGTGTGGAAATGGAAAAACGAAAATAAAAAAATAAAAAAGCTTAGTTTTTGTGCTATAATAAGGTGTTTTTTTTGCTGTATCGAAATTGGTGTATTTCACCAAAATGCAATGGAGACTCTTGTTTGTTTGAACAAAGTCTTTCATGCTGGATTTTAGTTGCATTTCTTATTTAAAGAAATGTTGAAAGAAAGTGGTATAATCTAATTTAATCCAAGTCCCAACAAGGGTTTATTACCAGGTTTTATTGAAACTCTTGTTTGTTAAATTATCATAACACTATTTTGTGTGCAAACTTAGTTTTTCTCTGCTTTTTACACGTTTTCCTCTAATTGTTTTTCTGTCTGTGCAGCACCAGAAGTAGCAAGCCTCTGCTGTTATCTCCGTCTTCTGATGTGGAATCCATCGATGCCCTCAGCAGCTCAGAAACTACCTCAACAATCACTTCCAGACAGTCCAGGTTGGTATTTTATTAAGCTCGGATCTTCCCGACAGATACACAAAAGAACAATAAAATAAATGTTCTCATTTTATGGCGTTTTCTGTGACAGACCAGCAAAATGTAGCACCAAAAAAATGAAGTGGTTGTGCTTCACTTTGATGTCGCTAAATAAATTCCAGCACAACCAGTTACATTTAAAAGTCAGCTAGTTAGTAAAACCAGTCCCAATGTGTGTTTCATTTAATCTCGGCATAAATCCAGATTTTCTGTTAGGCCTCAGAGGTTACCATGCTGCACAGTGCTGAGTGCTGTCCACCCATTGTTTGCAGCCACAGCAGGAATACTGTCTTACAGAAATAATTACCTCTTTAACTTCTGTTCATACTGTCACATTACAGCCACAAACTCCTATGGATTTTATGTGATGGCTGAAAACAAATCATGTTTTAAATGCCAATGGGTGGATTTGAAGTCAGGTCTTTGACTTTAAGTCATTTATCATTTTCTTCCCTGTATTGTTATAAAAAGTCATTTAATCACTTTGAAGTTGGTGGTTTTCACGTGTTGGGAACAGAACGCGGCAAAGTTCAAGGGGTGTAAATACTTTTCCAAGACTTTGAGATAAGATGTCTGTGAAGAAAGCATTGGGATCATTCCATCTTTTATCATCGGCGCTAAGCCGCTGCTCTCCTCGACTGTTTCTGGGTCACCAGCAGAACTGCGACAGAAACAGACAGGAAGAAAACTTTGAGTAATGAGAATTTAAGGATTTAAGGCAGCATGGTGCTTTTAATCGTCACAGACAAGCATTTATCTCAGTAGAGCTCTGCTGCCACACTGGCACAAAAAATGGATGAATCATATTTGTCACATAGGAGCATCACTCTATAGGGGGCGCCAAAACGATGATGGAAAAAACATTGGTCAACAGCCAAAATGTCGTCTGGGTTTTTCAACTGTTTTAGGGTCATTTTGATGAGCTGAATCCAAAAATCGCATTGGTTTTGCTCCATTAGATCAACTTTCTGATCTATGGAGCAACATGAGCATCAAAACTGATGACTTGTTCTCACATCTGGAGAATCTGGGATCAATGAGTGATGAGCAGGAGGAGATTCCATCAGGACAGAAAAGAGACGGAGAATTTTACACAATGAAGACGTGACGTTCAATTCACATGTACATTCACATTATCAGTGTTTGCTATTCAATTTACAGAAATCCAAGTTTGTAACATTTAGTTACATTTTACAAACCTTTTTTTGGATGAGGAGTATAATGGAAATGAACTGATAATGTCATCAATTTAGTCAGAAGATCTATTCCAATTGGTACAAAAACTTGATGTCATTTTTGGATTCAGGGGTGCAAAATAGTCCAAAATATTCAGTTGGAAAAACAAAGACAACTTCCAAAATATATATTTTTGTAACCAGTGTAATTTCTAGTCCTTTTTCTGTATTTAACAGCCGTTTTGTGCAAGTGTAAATATGATCAATAACACCTCTCTTTCTTTCTGTCGCTCACACAACACACACACACACGGATGCGTCCATACAAATGTACATAATTCCTCACAATGTCAAATAACTGTTTCTCAACAGTATCTATGTCTCCTGCAGATACAAAAACTAAATAATGGAAGAAAAATGTCAACATTGCTTTCTGAGAGCAGTTCTGCACAAAACATGGCAACAATCTTCTGACCAATCACACAACACTTTGCACAGAGCTCTGGAGAAACGGTCCAACCAGGGCCTGGTGTTTAGTTTGGCTCTTTGCGAACAAGTGATGTAGTTTTTGTCACGCGTCTACATCAATGAAAGCAGATTTCTGCACTTCAGATGAAGCCTGTTGGAGCCTTAAAGGCTCTTGCAGAACAGTCTCGTTTTCATTTAAATCATGTCGTCACATGAAGACTGAGAACTAAACACGGAGAGGCAGGAAAGAAAACTTTAAGGGCCATAAAACAGAAGAAAGAGAGAACCTGTAATGTGTTCGGATAAACCTCACAAAGTCTGTTAGTGGTTCTAAACTCTTATTGTTCCAATTTTCAGTGCAGTTTTTGCTGATGTCTCATCAAATAAAAAAAATAAATAAATACATTTTCTTTTGTGCTCTTCAGCCTGTATACTTCCAACAAGACGGCAACAGCCGCCTTCAACATGCCTTTCGCCTCTCCACCTTTAAAAAGGAAACGCGGGCGACCACGGCGAACCCCGAAGCCCCCCCGACCGGAACTGCCCCCTCCTCCTCGGCTCCCAGATGCAAGCGTCTCGGACACGGAGATGTTCGGCGCCCTGCCGGGGCTCCACCCCACAGACATAGTCCACGGCATGGACCCCAACACCCAGCTTTCCCACCTCAAGAGCTCCATCAGCAACTACTTCGGGGTGGCGGGCCGCCTGGCATGCGGGGAGAGGTATAAAGTCCTGGCCCGGCGGGTCACCATGGACGGCAAGGTGCAGTACCTGGTGGAGTGGGAAGGAGTCACTGCCTCGTAGCTCGATGGCTCAACCAGTTGTAACAAAGAGCTGACGGTGTGTATTCAGAGCGTTAGGTGGTTATATGCCCTGATCATCATGCATGCAAACACACACACACACACACACACACACACACACACACACACACACACAGGGTATGTTCTTCAACAGTGAAGCAGCACCAGAGAAGCTGGATCACTGGATCCTTCAGAGCAGTTTGATCTGAACTTCTTCCTTCCTGCTGCAGTTATTCAGGGGCAAATAATTCCTCTCTCCACTCTACCTGTAAACTTTGACTAATATTTCATGCATCTTGTTTTTTTTGTTTCTCCCCCTAAATATACTTGCTTGTTCTTCAAAAAGTTCAATAGTAAAAGAGGGGGAAAAAATCTCTATTTTCATTCTTTGATTCAACCATCAATAATTTTAACATTACATTTTTTCCTTTAACTCATTTTAAATATTTAGTTTTTTGTTTTTTCTCTCTCTCCCGTCTTGTACCTCTTGGTGTCTCATGCCAGCTCTGGTTCCCATTATTTGTGAGCAGATCAGGAGGAACTCAGAAAACGAACGCGCTGCTGCAAATGTTTATTTTATATAAAACTATACCACAAACATGATTGTCATATTTTTATAGTGGTCTTTTGTTTACCGACGGAGATTTCGGTTGATTTTTTTACTTGCACATGCTGTGTTTTGTTAGAAAATCATCTCATTTGAACAAGCAAGAACTGCTCAGACAAGGCAGTATTTTTTTATTCAATATTTTTATATATTTCCTACTGAATAAAAATGTGCAGTTCTTTTTAAAGTCTTCTGATTGAAATTATGACTTCAGTTGAACAGACCTGAGTTTGGTCTAGTAAAAATTCATTATGCTAGGAATGTGATTTAATCAGTTTCTAACTTTATCTGCTGCTGCTTATGCAATTAAGGTTGCATAAATGAACAAATATTCTTCCATAGACAAAAATGTTTGTTTTTTTTTGTTACATTTTGGGCAGCCCACTCAGGACATACCACCAAACTTCACTCACACAGCCCAGCCGGTGTAACTAAGCCGATTTTGCGATGGATCACGTTATTTCTGTTGTTCATGTTGATTTCTCATAGCTTTTTGTCATTATTACACATATATAAGCTTATATTTTTTATGTTTACTGCTTGTTTTAAATTGGGTTTGAAAGAAGAATCCGCCTCACTGAAGAAATTGCTGTACGTCATTGCAAGAAGAAAACCTTTAGTTAGAACTGTTCTCTCTTTTGAGAGATGTTTCTGCCTGTTAAAACGGCACTTGCACGTCTCCTTGTTGGGGACGCAGTGAGTGGATTTAATGGCAACATGTTTCCATTACTGACTTGCTACAGGTTTTTTAAGCCAAAGAACGTCCCTGTAACGTCGTCTTTGTCTTTTTACTGGTTGACGTGTTACTAGTGAAGCAGTTTTTTTTTTTTTTTTTTTTGCTTGTTTTGTTTAGGGATAAATAAAAGTTGGTATTTCAAGCTGTTTTGCTAAACATGATTTTTTTTTTATTACTGATATTAACTGTATATGATTTTTTTCTAATAAAATTAAGATCCATGACTGTAAATGATCTTGTCATTTGTAAATTGACAAGTTTTAGGTAGAAATGTGCTTTATCTCATTAGCCAAAAATAACGGTAACAAAATGCTTTATTTAATGTCCTTGAAAATGGCCGCTGTTCCGATTTCAGCTAAGCATCCCAGAACCTCATTCTGAATACTTTTGTTATTGTATTTTGCATTTCTGGGATTTGAGGCATTGGATTTGCTTTTGAAATCTAAAAACTCATGATTTTGACCTCGCTTTGAAAGGTTTCTGTATCATGTCCATGTTGAGAAATGTTTTCTGTCAAAAGCAACATTTTTACCTCAAGCTTTAATGTAATTTTGCTTTTTAATATTTTATTAAAAAGCAGAGGCTTCTGGAAAAACAAGTGATTAGTTTTTAGAAGTATGATTTTAAGAACATAAAATTTGGAGAGAGGGGTGGGACTCCCCTCCTTGGGTGTGAGCCATTTGCCATCTGGAGAGAAGAGCAATGGGTGCACCCAATGTGGCTGATAGACATATTTGGGCTGAGGCAGTAAAGGGGATTTTGAAAGTGATTGATGATCCCAGTGTCAGAAAAGCATACATAGCATGTATAATTGTATGTAAACAGATCGGAGTAGAAGTAATGGTGGAGCTGTGGTTTTGTGACACTGTGCTGTCTCTGGCTGGTGTACTGTTAAGGAATATCCATCCATCCATTTTCTTTACACCCTTGTCCCTTAGTGGAGTCGGGAGGGTTGCTGGTGCCCATCTCCAGCTAATGTTCCGGACGAGAGGCGGGGTCACCCTGGACAGGTCGCCAGTCTGTCGCAGACTGTTAAGGAATACTCCCTCAAAATAAACCTTTCACTCCTCCCCAATTTCTGCGTATAACTGTGTGACGGCGAAAGGAAAACGACTCGACCCCAACCCCAAGACGCGCCGTTGTTCGCGGACGCTGTTGTATATCAACCAATCACCTGACGGAATGGCTTAGCTATCCAATTATAAAGTACGTTGTTGGCATGTGGGCGGAGACTAAAATTACAAACCGTTCTGCCTCGATTTCCAGTAACCCGAGAGATTTATTGAAATATAGTTCAGAAACAAATGCTTTTACCTTCTTATCCTCCGGTCATGTAAGGTAATAGTTCAGACGAAGCAGAAATGATGTATGGTGTTTAATTAACTGCTTTTATAACAAAAAACAAGGCTAATGTTTACTAGCTAACCACCTGTTTGTGTGAAGAGCTCCTCTGTTTACATTCATGTTAGCGTCGTTTAGTGGCAGCACAGTGTTCGTTTAAAATTGCAAAGAGATGCATCTTTTTATTTCAACTTTAGACATGTAGACATACAAAAAGCTAGATAAAGTTAACTTTAGTAACACTGGTCGTTATTTAAGCTGAGGAAAGACAGTCAGGCGGTTCTGTTTTGATGTTTGACATCGAGGAGAAATTCAACAAAGATGTGTTCGGCCTGCACAGCCTGATCCAGGGAGCTGAGCTCTGCCACCAGAGTGTGGGACAGAAACTGAGGTGAGTAAAGATCAGAGGTCTAGAATTACGTCTCAGTGAATTACTGTGACTATGCAGAAATTGGAGGAAAATGTACAACAATTTTAAGATTTGTATCTAGTTATATATTGACGTTGAAGTTTTTCACATTTTGTAAAGTTATGACAAAATATTGTTTTATTGAGATTTTATATTAAAGACCAGGGGCCTACAAGCCATTTTTTTAACCCTTAGTTCACCTGAATAAAACTGTAGAACTGAAAATGTTAAGTTTTTTTCATCTTTTATGTTTGTATTATAATTTTTTTTAAAGAACCACAATTTTATATCTATTTTTAGATTTTAAAACAAATTAAAACTTGCAGACCTTTTTAAAACCAAACCATACCATGTTCCTGCCTCTCTGTGTCCAGCCTGTAGGGATGGCGTCTGCTGCTGCGAGAAAGAAAGGCGGCTGTGTTCGCCAGGAGAACGCCTGCCTGATCACAGATGAGCAGTTCCGCAGCAACCTGGACGCCCTGCAGTTTGAACCAGAAGCTTCCGATCTGCAGGTTGGACATGCATCCAGCCCATCTAACCCCCCTCACGCAGACACTCGCATAAAAGAAAAGAGAAGTGTGCTTCAGTTCCATGGTTGCAGTGATACATTAGTGTTTTCTTTGGCAGGTCCATCACAGCCTCTCCAAGGTCATGGTTAGCAGCAGCATGGCGGCCATGAGCGAACACATCCATCAGCTGGAAGCTGAGCTGGAGGCTCAGACTGAGGAACTGAAGTAAGCTCATTGTTCTAATGCAGGGGGTCAAACTCATCTTCATTTTGAGCCACAAGGGCCATGAAGGGACATTCACAAATCTTTGAATGCAAACTCCCTTTGCAGTTGTGTCAGAATGTGTCGATCAAACTACATGAATTGAATTGAATTTATTGTCAATTCTCACTATGCTTTTTCTGCATTTGATGAGTACCCTTTAAATATAATTTTAACATGTTTTCTACAATGATATAATTTGACACTATTCAAATCAGAACTGATTTGATTTGACTTGTCAAATAAAGTCTAGACTCTTGAGGGCCACAGAAATGGCTATGATGGGCCAATTTTGGCCCATGGGCCTCGAGTTTGGAAAAGGCTCCGTTTCACTTATAAAACACTAGTTTTCAGAAGACGTTTTCAGATTTTTAATAAAAGAAATCTCTGATACACTGGAAATCAGAAGTTTACATACACTGAATACAAAGACACATGCACATCTGATGTTAGATCAGACCAAACTTCTCTTGTTTTAGGTCAGCTAGAATTACCCGAATTATTTTTATTTTCTAAACGCCACAATAGTAAGAGAAATAATCTGTCACATTTATTCATTAATGTCTGACTTGCTTAGTTTAAACTCTGCAGTTTCCATTGTCCATGTTTTATAGGGCAGCGGAGCTGAGGGCGGAGTCCTGCCAGGAAGCTGCCGCTCACAGTGAGGCTGTGGTCGCCACGGTTACCGAGGAACTGAGGACGCTGAGAGAGGAGCTGGAGAGCAGAACAGTGACAGGAAAGAGGTGGTGGTTTTAGACCTGCTTCCACCTGGAAGTAAACGAGGGGTTAATTATGATCCTGATTGTATTTTGTTGAGCTCAGGCAGTGTTTTTCAAAGTGTGGGTCGCGGCCCCTCGGGGGCCGACAGGGTGCGCTGTGAGCGCCTCAGAAAGTTGGAGAGAAGATTAGAGAAAAACAATTTAGCCGCATAAATTTTTTAATCTTAAAATTTTCATCATCATTTTTGTTTTCTTTTATTCAGTCTTTTTTTTTTAAGTACAAAATACAAGTTAAAATAATTGATTTAAACGTTATTTCTAATGCTCATCGTCTGATTGGCTGCCAGTCAAGCTGCTTTGCGTCTTCTGCCAGATTAGCAAGCAAGAAATTTAAGTTTCTGACAAGAAAAAAAACAAAACAAAAAACACCAAGGAACCGTCCAGCAGCCTGCTTCAAAGAACCAGAAGAATTGTCGGAATAAAATACATTTTGATGTGATTAATATTAAATATTATACGTCATCTTATAATCAAAAGAGTGGATTGTGATGACAAAATTGTGTCATCTGGTAATTAAATTTTTCGCCACAGAATTTACGATCAAAGCTATCAGGTAGCATTTCTGCTAACTAAATGTAATAATTAATCAATAGAGGATAAAAGACATTGTAAAAGTTGATGTTGCTTTAAATATTTTGTCTCATTTTCTGTGAGTTAATCCTCTTTGGGGTTACATGTTTGGGAACCCCCTGATCTAAACTCGCCTCTCTTCTCAGAGCTGAGCAGCAGAGGAACCAAGCTCTGCAAAATGCAGAGAAACTCAAAGAAGCTTTCGATGATTACAAAGACACATTTTCCATGAAACTCCAAAAGGTAAATTTTTACTCAAAATTGTCTCATTTTATGACAACTAAAAACCTTTTCTTGCTTGTTGACACCAGAGATGTTTTGTCATTTTGGCATTGGAGGTGGTGGAGAGTGAGATTATGCTGAAGGAGAGTCTGATGGAGTCCAACAGAGAAAAGCAGGAGTTGGAGGTGAAGTTTTCTGTGCTGGAAAAGGAGCGAGCTGAGCAGAGCCAAACGGTTAGGTACTGAGCGCCTTCTGTTGAGTAGAAACATAAAGAAAGCTGTCAGCGCTGCTTTTCCCCATCATGCGCTTCACCGGCGGCGTTTTGTTTTCCACGCAGCCAGCTGCAGGAGGAGCTGAGGCAGGGCGGAGCGGCTGCGGCTCTCCTCCAGGCCCAGCTGGAGCAGGCGGTGCGCAGAGCCTCCCAGCTGGAGCAGCAGCTCTCAGAGCGGGGGGCCGAGTGCAAGGAGGCGGCCTCCGTGCGCAGGGAGGTGGAGGAGCTGCGGACGCTGACCCGTGACCAGGAGCAGAAGATGACCCAGACCCAGGCTGAGCTGTCCGCCCTGGAGGCCGTCCTGGCTCTGCTGCACCTGCAGGAGGTGGGCCAGCTTTCCACTCCCACCCACAGGCTGAGTTTTGTTTCTGGTGTCTGTGTCCAAACCCTGATCCTGGAGTCAGTCTAAAAATAACAAACCCGACTGTGTGTTTGATTGCTGATCCTGTTGAAGAAAGGGAGCCTCAGGCTTCTTTTTTGCTTTTTCATTTCTGAAGGCTCCTGCAGGACCAATCTGCTCCAGTCCATGCATGCTGCCCCCAGTGGACTATTCAGGAGCTGCACATCTGCTGAAGCTGAAGCCAGGTAGGCTCCAGATCCTTCATCAGCTGTAAGGCTGAGCTTCAGAGCTTCTTTTTCTGATGCCGTTGCATCGATTCCTCCATTTTACAGCAGTAGACAAACCGTTTCATGAATCTGTTCCCGTTTTAGCAGCAGTTGACCCGTCACTCGTCTTAATGAATAACTTTGAACAATATATTATGTTTTATGGAATCAAACTTCCACATTCTTCCTTAGACTGTGAAATAGAACGTTATGGTTGGTAAGTAGAAATTCCTAGAATCTTTGATTTCGGTAACCTAATTTTAAAAAATCCTTGCCTTTAGAATTTAAAAATTTGTGCCAATATAAATATCCAACATTAATATTGTTGTGTATTTTCACCACCTGCATTGCTCCTCTGTTTCAAACACACCTCAATCCTACAACGCATCAGCATCACATGAGCAAATAAATACGACATGACCAGATGAAAAATTAACATTGGTTATTAAAATCAGCCCAGTTTTTTGTATTGGACCGATACCAGCCTGTTAAAACTGGACTAATGCCGGTCAATACTGATGTACCGTTCCGTGCAGTGCGAAAGCGCCTTTAGAGTTATTTGTACATACAAATTACCTGCTAACAATAAATAATGAATAATAACCAAAAAGATAAAGTTACATCCCAGTATTCCAAAGGGACACCAGCATGGATAGTTGGTGTTTTTCTGGATAACGTACCATGTGCCACTGCTTCCAGGTGAGGGCTACCAGCAGCTGCTGCGGGTCCTGCAGGTGAAGGAGGCCGAGCGGCTCAAACAGCAGAGCCAGAAGGAGCGTCTGCACGAGCGTCTGAGCAGAGCCCAGGAGGAGATCTCCTCCCTGCAGAGCTCCATGGCCCAGAGAGCCTCCCACTACCAGAACCTCCACACGGAGCTGCTGGAGCGGGGCAGTCAGGCCACCGACGCTCAGAAAGAGGTCACTATGCTTTCTCACCGTTACTCCTCAGCCCTTTGGAGCGACACTAAAGATGGTCAGAGATATAAATCTGAGCAGCACATACACTGTAGATGGTGGCATTCCTTTTAAGGAACAAGGTGCCCGAAAGCCGACAGCGGTGATGTGTAATGCTAACGATCTCATTTACATCTTAATTTATCCAAAACTGTAGCTATGTATTTCTCAAAACGGGCAAATACTGACAGTGATTCTAATATTTTTATCCAAGGCAAAAAAACAAAAACAAAAACATTATAAATAGTACAACACTTCTAATATTTAAGCATTTTCTTGGATTCACAATCTAAACGAGTGAAACAGATTGTGAAAAGAATACAATTTAATCTAATTATATATATATATATATATATATATATTAGAAAGTACAAAGTTATACTTTGATACCACTGTGGTGTATTCTGTCAGTGTCTTGAAGATGCTGGTGTGGTGATGCTTCAGGCAGAATTCTGGACTTTGGCTGGACAGCAAAGTTTTGTAACAAACAGCCGCCTACGTCAGCACAAACGAATCGCAAAGGAAATCTTGGTCCAGTCATAGTGAAGTCCCTCCGATCGCTGGACAGCATCTCTTTTACAGACTTCTGGCCAACACACACTCCCCAAAGTAAACATCATCACATAGCCATGTCCTAGATATGGGCATGTTTAGGTCTTGGTGGTGCTCTGTCTGCTACTGCATCTGGAGTCTATAGACTAAACTTGTTTTTCAAACTTGATGTCTTTTGTCCCAAATGTTCCTCTTGAACATTACCAAAAAAAAAGTCCATCTGTATGATCAGACACTACACCATGATTACACCTCATATGACATATTGTATAACATGTTTTGTCATTGGCTTGCAAAACAGTTATCAAAACAACCAGTTGAAATGGTTTATAAATGAACATAAAAGCTGTTGAATAAAAACCCTAAAATCCTATTTTCACTTCTCATCTCATTTAAAAAAAAAAACACAACAACTTAAAAGTGGCTTTTGGAAAAATATTTTGGCCAAAAATATCAACATTGAGTATATGTATAGATATGTAGATTTTAAGATGGTTTCATGTATTTCTTATTCTGTAGTGTCAGTGTGTGTGTGTGTGTGTGTGTGTGTGTGTGTGTGTGTGTGTGTGTGTGTGTTTTAAATCCTTTTATTTACCATTATCCTGCCTGTCAATGGGACCAGAGATGTAATTTAGCCACTGAGCTATAATCTTATGCATTTACATATAATGTTAATAGTTATTGTCCCATGTCTAAAAATAAACTTGAACATGCTGGTGACCCTTTTCTAAAACATTAGACGCCAGGAAAATGTTGAGAGTTCTGGAAATAAAAAAAAGAAGAAGAATATATATTTTTTTCTCTTAATATGCACGTGTCAGATGTTTTTTCTTTCCCTGTTTTACTTTACATCAGTTAAAAAGAAAAAGCGCTCGGGTCGCTGCGCTGGAGAAACAGCTGCAGGAAAAAAGCTCTGCATACAGTCTGGCCGCTCTGAAGAACACCGAGCTGGAAAACGAGCTGAAGGTACAGTCACTCAAACCTTTTTACTTTAACTTCATCAGCCGTGCCCCTGAAGCTGCGTTTCCATTAGCCATAAAATTGTGCATGCTGAAAGTACGAAAATACATTTGCTTAATGGAAACACGGCTATTTAGAAAAAAAAATAAAAATCACGTTTTCAATAAAAAGTTTTTTGCGCCAGAATGAGGTGTTGTTCTTTTTCAGCCGTATCAAAATAGGCGGAATTCGCAAAACTGCTACAAAAACACTTTTTTCCACATCATATGTGTCACATGTTACTACTGGCGAAAACGTCGAAGAAGACGACAGGAAGTAATAGGAGGATGATGGCTTGCTTTTTTTCCCAGACAATGTGCAGCTGGCTCCACCAGTTCTCTCAACAGCATCACACAGTTCATAAAAAGTTTTGTGTCATTCCAATGTGTTGAATCTAAGTCTTCTGTAAAGTCATAGACTACAGTCTCCCCAAAATGCCCAAGTAGGCGGGGCTTATGGTTCCAAAGGCTGAATAAGACATCTCCTCTCACTGGCTGAATTCTGAATATATCTCATGTAAGTGTTTACATCAGTCACTGCTTCGCGAGTTTTAATGACTTATTACGCGAACAAGCTTCTTCACAAATTAATATCATTTCTTAATGGAAATACCGCAGTTGCCAATGGTTTTTCGTCATTAGCAGGATAGATACAAAGATTTGTATTGTATTTGTAATGGAGAGGCAGCTAGAGACTCGGGTTCTGATCTGATTACAGGAGAAGAGCAGCAGCGTTCAGCACTACCAGGGTCTGATGAGCAGAAAGCAGAAGGAGCACCAGAAGGCTCTGGATCAGTGCAAACAGACTCACTCTAAGCAGCTGGCTGAGCAACAGCATAGGATAGAAATGGTAACATGAACTCATCAGCTCCTTTGGCAGCAGCATCAGCTAAGCTAACAGCGGCTCTGTGACTTCATGTAGCTGCAGCTGTCTGTGGAGGAGAGCCTGACCCAGATGTTGGAAC
This sequence comes from Poecilia latipinna, assembly GCF_001443285.1. Lineage (NCBI taxonomy): Eukaryota > Metazoa > Chordata > Actinopteri > Cyprinodontiformes > Poeciliidae > Poecilia > Poecilia latipinna. Next base: position 278,557 of record NW_015113591.1, read on the forward strand.
TGGAACAGCAGCTGGGTTCTGTTCAGATGGAGCGGGACAAGGCTCAGAAAGCTGCGCTGCTGCTGCAGACCTCTGTGGATCGGCTCACAGAGGCAAGGCAGCATGTCGGTTCCATCCCCATACAGGACTGGACAGAGGAGTTTATACGTTGGTGTAACGTTCTGTTTCCTCAATCCAGGAGAAGCAGGTCAAAGTTCGACGCAACCAGGAGATGCTGCAGAGTTTCAAAGATCAGGCTTCTCACTCTGCCACCATGGTTTGTACAGAACACAAAATGGAAAAGTCACAAGAAGTATGTATAGGATTTCTTTTTTTTATGTCTGGGTCAATATGAAAGAAAATCTAAATTTCTAAATCGTATTCCCTGTTAGGATGTCTAAGAGTTTCCATTTGTTCATTTCTTCATCCATCCATCTGACAGGTGCATCTACAGGATTCTAGTTCATGTGTTCAGAAGTGAATGTTTTCTAATTTACAGGAGCCACGAGTAAAACGATGTTGTATCCACCATAGATAACCTGCTGTGTGTTTCTCCACTGCTCAGATATCTGAGCTGCAATCCTGCCTGTCGGTGTGCAAAGAGGAGCTGAACTCGTACCTGCAGCAAATGGAGGAGCTGAAGAGGAACCATGAGACGGAGCTGCAGAGGAAGAATGAAAAGGTCCACACTGAAAACGTCTGTCAGCTGGTTTATCAGGGCACAAGGCAGTTAAACACACACCCCTGTCTTCTCTCCTTGTTGCTTTTTCAGATGTCTTGTCTGCAGGAGAAGCTGCACAGCACCAGCCTGGTCTGTCAGAGCTCCAGTGAGCAGAACCTGCAGCTGCAGGAGTCTCTGCAGCAGCAGCAGACCATGCTGACCGAGAGCACGGCTCGGGTCTCTGAGCTGGAGGAGAGCCAGAGCCATCTGCAAAGACAGGCGAGGCTGACACACACACACACACACACACACACACACACACACACACACACACACATCACAGAGCTGTGTTAGAAGCTCAGGAGTACCTAGAAGAATTTGAGGAATTTTGGATTTTCGACTGCAAATGACCCAGCTCCACCTTGGAGGTGCAGCTCCTCCTCCTACCTGCAGTTTCCAAGCTTCCGCCTCACAGAGCAGCCCCTGGAAGGCTCCATCCAGCTCCTTCAGACTAGCCAGCAGCAATTAGCAAACACCTATGGAATTGTTCATCAGCTGAGCTGGTCAGTACAACGTTGTTAAAGAGTTAATGGAGGAGCCATGTTTGGGTGACTTCCTGAAGGCAGAATTTCAGAAAGATCAGGAGTTTTTAAAGAGACAGAGGCCCAATTTTAAAGTGTTAAATTATAAAGTCAAATTCAAATAATATTTTAAATGTATACAACATTTTTATAACAACTGAAGGTGACATAGTTACTTGATTGTGCTGTAAAATGGCTCAGTGTTGCTAGAAAATACGCAACACTGGCCCTTTAATCTGTCAAAACTCACCACTTTTTCCACTTTTGAATCTCATTATGTAGGTAATAGAAAAACACTTTCCTGGCCGTGTTTTTCCAGTCAACAGCTGACTTTGTGCTGTCTGTTCCAGGTGTCTGGTTTGGAGCAGCAGCTGGAGCGAACGTGGGCTTCTCTACAAGATGAGGTCCGGAGCAGAGGCCTGGAGGCCCAGGCTGCGGAGAGAAACCTACAGGAGACGACCGAACAGAACACACAACTCTCCAAATCCATCAGGTCCCAGACAGAGGAGCTAGGATCACACAAAGCTCCTCATACTACCTGTTTTCTGTATCATCCCTCTAATAAAATACTCATTCTAACACTCTAGAATACATTAAAATGACATTATGATGTGTAACTTTTGTAATATAGCAAAAACCACATCATGATAAGCATAAGTCCCACTCAGACGTTGGTCTGTTTAGTTCATTCCAGCTTCTGTTTGTGAACGGTTTTGCTTCTCTTGTAGGACAAAATACACAAGCCTTTCTCTGTTGGTTTTAGAGCTATGCTTTCAGTTAAAGCTTGAAACTTTACCTCATGTTCTGCTTTATATGTCTGGGCAGTCATCTCAGATTGAAGATGGAAAAGCTGGAGGTGGAGCTGGAGCACCTGAGGAGCCAAGTGGCTGCAAAGGCAGAGCAGATCATCGGCTTGGAGCAGAACCTGCAGCACACCCAGAGCCAAGTCATCAGCAAGACCTCCAAAGGTTAGACATTCAGGATCAGTTTGGAAAAAAAACGGGACGATGTTTTCAGCATGTCCTCTGTCAGCCTTATCTTTGTCCTTTATCAACTCTCATCTTCCTCCAGTTGAGGAACTTGAGGAGAAGCTCCATCGCTGTGAGGAGGAGCGGCTCTGCAGCATGCAGAGAGTAAAGGTCCTGGAGGGCGAGCTGCGCTCTGTGCAGGCGGAGCTGGACGACACCGTGGAGCGGGTACAGGAGCTGCAGGACGACCTACAGAGGACCCAGACCGTCTCTGACCAACGGCAAGCCCAGGTGGACAAACTGGGCGTGAGGCTGAGGTGAGGGGAAGTCCACGTGTGGAAAAATCCCTCTGTGCACGACACGAACAGAAGATCGCATCAGCAAGTCTGCTGCTCTGAACATCTATGGAAAACAATGCAAATTGTCCATCAATGCTTATAAATGCTTAAAAACTGTGTGTGTGTGTGTGTGTGTGTGTGTGTGTGTGTGTGTGTGTGTGTGTGTGTGTGTGTGTGTGTGTGTGTGTGTGTGTGTGTGTGTGTGTGAATTTTCAGTGAGACCCAGAGGGAGTTGGAGGAGAGAACTCATGAGGTCTTGGACATGGACAACGCCCTGAAAGAAAGACAGGAGGAGCTCCAGCAGAGAGCCAAGCTGGTGCAGCACATCTTCAATCACCGCCATTAAACGTTTGTCTCATCTACCAGCTGTCCTCACTGCCGTGTCCCCCTCAGCTCAGCCAGTTGGACGAAGCCATCAGGGAGCACAAGCTGGAGATGGACAGGAAGGTGGAGGTCCTGCAGCAGGAGCTAACGCAAAGAAATGCCAAGGTCAGAGAACCTGTCCTGTCCTCTGCTTTTTATTCGTTTTAGCCTCAAGTTTCCATCCAGAGACTTTAGGGAAGAAAAAAACAAAAAAACATATAAAGGTAATTTGAAAAGTACATTTTTGCTGGTTTTATAATAAATGTTGTTCCTTTTTATACAAAAAGAATATGAATTAATTTAAATTACATTTATAATGACAACTTCATTCCAGTACAGTTAAACTAACTTCTCTCAGGCTCGTCTAAACCCGACTCATTTCCCGTTCTAGCGGATGATCGATCCGAAACACAGAAATGATGCAAACTCCCAAACACATGAGCACAAAACTAATGCAAAATGCTGCAAACACAGGAAGCAAAAGAAAAAGGGAAACTGGCATAAATACAGCAGAGGCAGCAAGTATGAAACTCTGCAAACTCGTTCCATAGAGCAGTTTTTCTCCAGACCACTAGGGGGAGTCGACCACCAAATCATACAGGAGCAGACCCTCAGTAAAGACCGATGTCAAGATTTAACAGGATGTCCAGGAGAATTAGGAGGAAGAAAGAAAAGGTGCATTATGCTTGATGTCATTTTTCAACAGTAGCATATTTATGTAGGTTGTGTCACCCAGTCCAGACTCCCCCAGTGGTCTGGAGCTCTTCCATTTTGTGGAGCGAGTTTGCCGCATTTCATTCTTGCTGTTCTTGTTTCTATTTACAGCATTTTCACTTTCTGTCTATTTCATGTGGTTGCAGCATTCGTTGTTTGCATTGTTTTTCTGTGGAATTAGTTTTTTTTCTTGTGATTATGTGTTGTTGTTTTTTGCATCATTCATGTGTTTGCTGCCCATTTCCACCTGTCTGTCACTTTAGAAACACCAAACAGTCAGCTGTAACTGAGACTTTCACTCAGGGCTTTTGAACATAAAAACACTTTTAAGATCTTTATTAGTTAAAATGACACACATCATTTTCATTCCACTTCTGATAAGTCTGGGATTGTAATTTGACAAAATGTCAGTGGATGTAAAAACTTTGCATAGCACAGTATACAGTTCAAACATCCCAGTCAGAACTTCCCAAACATGCAGCTTTTGTTTTGATAGAAGTGAGGAGACAAGTTCCCGTGGAAACACGATGGGCATCACTAATTTATATAGTTACTGAGATTTGCTGGATCTTCCTGTCTGCTCCTGTTTCTGTGCTGTTAGGAGACAGAGGAGCTCAGCCAGCAGCTGTCTGAGTGTAAGCAACGGCTTCAGAAGGCCCTGGACGAACTGGAAGCGAGTCGGCGTGACCGTGACGCTCTGAGCAGAGAGCTGGACGCCACCAAGCTGCAGATCAGGGAGACGGTGAAGCCACATGTTGCTCTGACTTCTGGGACTGTTAGCTGTTGGTTTCCCTGGGATTTACTGGAATAGTTTGAGAATGAGTCATTTTTCCATTCCCTTCAGCTGCCTTCGTGTTGCGTTTATGATTGTGGTGTGTGTGTGTATGTGTGTGTTTTTGCAGGAGACCCAGCTGCGCAGCGTAGTGGAGGAGCTACTTCGAAAGGAGTCTGGGTGGCTGCAGGAGGAGGAGCGGCTGCAGAGCACGCTCTCTGCTCTGGAGCAGGAGCTGGAACTGGAGAAGGAGCAGCACAGTAAAGAGGTACACCTCCTCTACCTCCACCACCTCCTCCCTCCTGACACCAGAGAAGGGAATATACTTTACTGTCCCCTAGGGGACACTTATCACAGACTCGAGGGTGTACACTGCATAGTAGCAGCTGCCCAAACAAACAGTAAATACACATACAAACAGCTTGACTACATAAACAACAGTTTAAATTTAACAAAACAAAACACCAAAGTTACTGCACACGCTGCACCTCAACACGCTCTGTTTAAAAAGAGTGTTTTCTGCTTTGTTCTTTAGAATTAAAATATCTATGTTGAAATAACAATTGTTTTTGTTAAATTACTTTAGAAGATCCTGCTAATTTAAATGTTGGACATTTCTATTTATTTCTGAAGACATTCAGTCAGTTACACAAAACATGACAAGAACAGGACTGTTCTTGTCATGTTACAGCTTAAAGGGGCAGTATTTTATAAAATCAACTTTTTTTAGCTTTACATCATGTAATAACGTTATTCCCTCGTCAGAAACATACCTGTAGTGTTACTTTGATTCTTTCATGTTTGCTTGAGAAATCCTTTAATCTCCCGTGGCAACCATTCAGCTGTGCAAAACGCCTGGGTGGACCTAGCGTCGCAACCCTCCCTCAAAACTCTGCAACTCAGCTCCTTCAGACTAGCCAGGAGGAATTGGCAGACACCTGCTGTTGAGCTTATTATAGGAGCTACTTATCAGAGCAATGCTGGTTAAAAAAATATTGTTAAAGGGTTAATAGAGGAGCCAGGAAGAGCAGGGGTTTTTAAAGAGACAGAGGCCCAATTTCAAGGCATTTAATCACGCCGTCAAATTTCTTTTAAGTCATTTGATGTATATAGCATTTTTATAACAACTGAAGTTAACATAGTTACTTCATTGTGCTATAAAATGGCAGGATGTGGCTGGAGAATACATAATGCTGCCCCTTTAAGAAGTTATCCAGGTGAAAAACTAGACACCTGTCAGGACTGAGCTGTTTTATCTCCTCCCTGTAGATGTGGGGCGGTTTGGTCCCCCACCGCCTGGGGGCCAAACACCATCAACTGTGTTTTTTTTTTGTTTTTTTTTATGGTAGCAATGAGATAACATGGGTCACATTCTCCTCTGACTGAAGTCAGGATTTCATGCTTGAGATTTGGAAATTGTCTCGTCACCTGGAAGACATGACGGCGGTTTTTCATGAGAATTTCAGTCTCTGCCTCATCAGTCCGTGTGTTTCCTGTTGGTCTGTGTTAGAACAGCTGCTGTGGGTTTGCAGTGACTCCGGTGTCACCGTTGTTCCTCACACGCTGCTGTTCTGTCTCATCTCTATTCCTGTTCTTGGTGTTTTTACCCAAGGGAAACCTTCTGACATTATGTTTTTCTGCTGGGGTTTTATGTAATTCACTAATGCACAGTATTGCCTAACAGGAAAATGATTCACATTTTTTTTTCTTTTTTTTTGTCTTCATTTACATTCACCTTATTACCTGGTTATGTAACATTTCAAATTTAATAGAGAAATAATTCTAGATAAAGAGAAACTGGAGTGCAAAACACCATTAGGACATTTCTTAAAGTAGATATTGACATAATTTACATGATTTAATAAAAAATAAAATAATACTCCAGTCCTATGGAGGTGTGCCTCTACCAGCTTTGCTTAGTCTTCGTCAGATCGGCTTTAGAGCATAATGACTGTGATTCTCATTCAAATTCTGATCTGGGCTTTGATTAGGCCTTTTTATCACATGAATATGCATTAATCTGTAAAGGGATGTTGGATGCTGTGTGAATGCTTTTGTGAGACCCTGTGTCCTGACCGTGCTGCTCTCCGTCGTCCTGCAGCTGGAGTCTCTGCAGCAAACGCGGGGCCAGCTCCTCAAAGTGTCGGAACAGATCTCCTCCACCATGCGCTCGTCCCAGGAGCAGCTCACCGCCACGCTCCAGCAGAGCCAGGCCCAGCTGGAGGAGGCCAGGGCGCAGTGCAGCCGGGTCAAAGCCCAGCTGGACCAGGCCGAGATCGAGCTGGACTACAGCCACAGCCAGGCCAGCCACCTGCAGGCGCAGCTGGACCAGAGCCAGGCGCAGCTGCTGCAGAGCAGAACCGAGCTGGAGGACAGCAGGGTTCTGTGTGAGCAGACCAGAGTCCAGAGCAGCCACCTCCATGCGCAGCTGGAGCTGCTCTCCGCGCAGCTTCAGCAAAGCCGAGCGCAGGTTTCCCAGCTCCAAACTCGGCTCCAAGCCTCGGAGAAGTCTGCAGAGATGTCCGTCGATTCGCTGCTCATCAAGGTACGTTTTATCCCAGAACCGCATGGTTCACCGGCTGCCTGCGCTTCCTTAACAAGTCTTAAAATCATTTAAAAATAAAAATAAAAAAACAGTGACTTAAATACATTAATCACATACATCTTACCATGAGCTACGTCAGTGCTATGCTGATAAAAAATGTTAAAGTTTTATTAGAGGAGTCATGTTGTGTTGACTTTCTGAAGGTGGAGTTTCAGAGAGTTGAGGAGTTTTAAAAAAATCAGAGGCCCAATTTTAAGGTGTTACTATATAAATTCAAATTTAAGTCATTTTTGTCATTTTTGATATATCTGGTATTTTTAATAACAGCTGAAGGCAAAATAGTTTTTTGACTGCATCATAAAATGGCACTCTGTGCCTGGAAAACAAATAATACTGACCCTTTAAGTTTAAGCTTATTATGCAGAATGAGAAGCTCAAAGCCACAAACTCCAGAAATTTCAGTCTTTGCTACATTTGATTGTAAAAGAGTTGTATCCTCACCTCAATATTACAATTACCTCTTATATTTCTAGGGTTTTTTTGTCTTAAGTTTCATTCAAGGTGGCATAAGAAGTCTTATATATGACTTTCTGAAACCTGCAGGAAGCCTTTGACTGTTCCTCTTGTTTCAACGTGTTTCTTGCTGGTTTTCCTCCTATGCAGGAGTCAGAGGTGACCCGCCTCCAGGCTCGGATCTCCAGTCTGGGACGAGCAGCAGAGAGAAAGAGCCTCTGCAGCCACTCTGCCTCCGTCACTGAGCCTCCGGAGCCCTCCTTCTCCTCTCAGCCGTCTCTTCCTTCCTTCAGACTCCTACCGGCCTCCATCCACTTGTCTCCACGCTCTCACCCGGCGCCCCTGTGCTCCCCGACACACGACTGGCCTCAGAGCGCCAGCTTACACTCCTCTACGGACTTCCCTCACAACCTTAGGGGGGCGCTGATCAGGGAGCTGTGGGACTCTTCCTCTGCGTCTGGTTCGACGTTCCCAGGGTCGGCTGACCAAAGCTGGCGGGGCCTCAGCACCACCGAGGCCTCGGCGACGTCCAATGCCTCGTTCGACCCGCTCACGTACTTGGGGGACAAACCCAACGATGCAGACGTCCACGCAGAGGCACCGGTGGGACGGCAGGGGGATTACCAGCCGCTCACTGAGTCCAGGAGGGAGTCGGAGGGGACTCTGATGGGAGAGGACGAGGGAGAGGTGGACATGAGTTCACTGACCGGGATGCTGAGGTTTGTGAATCAGACTCTCGCCATGCAGCAGGATCCGTCTCCATGGAGCCCCATAAAGCAGACCTGACTCTCTGCGACTCTGCAGGTAAAAAACACCTTCAATTAGCTGATTGATCAATGAAAGCTTGAAAACTTGGTTTTGTTGTCTGAAATGGGAAGTATCAGAGTAACAGTTACTGACATCTAGTGGTCGAGTTGGAGATTCACCTGTTTTCTGCCTTCTATCGACGTTCGCAAGCCATTTTGTTAAAATGCAATCACAAGCTTCAATGTATTTTATGAGATTAGTCAAAAATAGGAGCGCATAATAAATTTTACCATGATACCCTGAACACAACATTTTTTTCCTGAAACATAGTGGTGGCAGCATCATGCTGTGGGATGATTTTTTTCCCCCTGCTGGTTAGAGTTGATGAGAGATGAAGATGGAGCCTAAAGACCAATGTAAAGATCTAGACCTGAGAACTCATGTGTTAGCACGGTCCAGTCAAAGTCCAGACCTGAATCCCACTGCAAAGATTAACTGACCAGCTGCAAACTGAGTTACAGATGCTCTCCATTTTGTCTGACAGAGATTTTTCTTTTTTTTTTTTTTGTGCAAAACTGAAATGAAACGGGCTTTCATGAAATACTCCCTCATTAGTTGAAAGTGCATGCCACACTTTTTAGATTTGTATTTGTTTGAAAAGAAAAAACTAAGGGTGATCTGCTGTAATTGAACTTTAGTTCATCTGCCTAGAAAGCCCAGTTTGTTTTACGGAGCTGAGAATAGATGATCAAACTGTGATGAGGACCAAACGGTGAACTCTGGTTCGCCCACAGACCCAGGTCTCTGGTTCAAATGTACTCTGGTCAAGGTCGAATGCATATGTGACCAGCGGAGACCGCTCCAAACGCAGGAAGCGGACTACAGTGTAGGGCATTCTGGGTAAATACAACCAAAACAAACATGTGAGTGTGGATCCACTGGGAGAAATCCAACCGGTGAAATCTGATGTCACTCCATGTTTGTTTACATTTTGTGAAGAAGGAAGTTGTTCTCTGTGTCTCCTTCAAAGGTTTTCATATCGTTTCCTTCAGCGGTTTTTGGTGCAGCGCCACCACAGGTGTGGAGGTGAACAGGTTTTTCAGTGTGAAAGAGAATTATAGCAGCAGAAACAAATGTTGCAACTTTGATCACCAATCAAACCGAGTCTACAGGACTATCAGGTGTGAAAGTCTCATTGTCCTTCTGTTCCACAATAATGTGCCACTTTGGTTCGATCTATAACATGAAAACTCTATAAAACACTTTAAAGGTTTGTGCTTATGAAGTCACAACAGTCCAATATAAACCTGGATGTGTGTATCTCTGGTATCATCTTTTTTTTTCCAAGTGGAAGAAGCCACACCAGTGTTTGACTAACCAAGGATCACATTGTACCTTCAGGTTTTCACTTCTAGTTTCACACACTGTCTCTTGTTTTTGTGTCATGCAATGAACTTTGAATTCTGGATTTCTTAATCACTTGGATCTTTATGTGACGCAGCCTTCAGATAGTACCTCTAATAGTATCTGAAATGTGTTTTAATGCTGTTATCTGGCTGTCATCAGCCTATTAGCCACTAAGTCCTCGGTTTTGTTGACGAGCTTTGAGACTGTCAGTCACACTGATCGCTTTCACGGCCACCTCTGTGGGGGAGGAGAGGAACAAAACTTTCAACACCAGGAACATTGAGCAATAAAAACTTCTTTAGGTTGTTTAGTTGGTTTATTGTTTAGAGGGTCATGTTTGGCAAAGTAAGATAGGTATTTATATAGAAAACGACGCAAAACTATGCCTACTTCCTGAGCTTTTTTTTACATTCATGCTGCAACCACAAACTTCAGTGTATCTTACTGTGAGTTTATGTGGCGGAACAGCACAACCTGTGAAGAGGAAGGAAAACGATATGCGACTTTCAAAAGGTTTTACAAAACTTGTTTTTAAAAAAGTGTGTTGTGCATTTCTATTGAGCCCCTCCAGGCTAGCAGTTAATAAAGTCACATTTTACTCCAGTTATAGTTTTGATTCCCTGCAGCATGATGCTGCCACCACCGGGTTTCCCTGATGGGGGTGGTGTGTTCAGGAGGATGTTTTACGATGCGTAGCATTCAGCATGTAAAGCATAAAGTGGAATTTAGCTAATTCTTTTATCATCTGAACAGAGTACCTTCATGTTGGATTCATGCAGCCTCTATGACTTCCTCTCTTCTTGCTGTGCTGCTTCAGTTGTTTACTGACTTTTATCAAATCACATTACAACATATGCAGAGAGACAGAGCCTCTGTAAATGTAAACCGTGATGACCCAAGAAAAATTTGTCACTGCAAACGTTGAAGTCTGGCTGACTTTATGAAATAGTTTCAAGTTTTACTCAGAATTAAGATTGTCATGGTAACACATTTCCTGGTCGATACATTGCCCCAGTAACTATTGAGATAAACTCTAATATTGTTTTGAGACCATTTTCAAATAATATATTGATAATAGCATAATAATGCAAGTTTGCCCTGTCAAAGATAAACTGAGATCTTTTAAGTATTCCCCCCAAAAACAAACTAAACAAATAAAAAGGAAATTAAAACCACACATGATCAAAACCATAAATTAAATGGGTTGTGATGTGTCTTTAAACAAAATTGCACTTCAAAAAATATTTCTCATCTGATTGGAAATTATCACGTTCATTTTAATTTATCATATGATGAATTGACTGATGTTTTTTGTAACCCAGGATGCCTGACAGGCACTTTCCTTCTGTCTTTCAGGGATCTGACTGCATGGGGAGCACAGCAGCCAACCTAAAATGTTGGTTGGTGTGTATTTATAAACCTTTTCCATGTTTTGTCCCTTTATGTGTTAGTGATCAAGATAAATTATTAGAGCATGTTTATGTGACCTCTTTAATTGCACTTAGTAAAACATGGATTCTTTAGTTCAGCAGAATGTAGCATTTGCATTTTATTTAACATTGTTAACTACTGTTTGTAAATGTGAATAGTTTTCTTATTAAAATCTGCCAATTAAAGAGTTTTTACATAAACTGAGGTGACTCTTGGCGATGATGCGTTCCAATGAAAATCTCTGGAAGTTCCCACGCTGTGCTGGAGCATCAACAAACTGCTCTCTGACCATGGAAGGAATGTTTGGCACACAGCTCCATGTGGGCAAGTGAAATTATGATCACATGTGAACACAGAGCAAAAACATCAGAAAGGTTTGATCCCGTTTGGATTGAAAACATCTTTAGACTGCACCTTTAGTAGGATCCTGGTAATGTTGTTAATAATAAAATTATGGTAACATTTTTTTGAAGGGGTGTGCATAAGACTGACATGACACTGTCATAAACATGACATAATATCTGTCATGAACATAAACAAGTCTTTATGAATGTTTGACAGTTGTCATGAATTGTCATTCGGTAAATAATGACACTTTTAATGCAAAGTTGCTCTAAAAGTCCATTGAAAGTGCCAACTTAGCATGATTTTGTAAATTATGATAATTTACTGAAAAAAGAGATAGTATCTCGTTATTTTTGAAGGCATCTCGTTATTTCGAGATGGCATCTCGAAATAACAAGATACTATAACGAGATACTATCTTGAAATAACGAGACACCATCCCGAAATAACGAGACACCATCTTGAAATAACGAGATGCTTGTTATATTATCTCATTATTTTGAGATACTATCTCGAAATAACGAGATATCATCTTGAAATAACTAGATACTATAACAAGATGCCATAACAAGATAGCATGTCGAAATAAGATATCATATTGAAATAAGATTCCATTTCGAAATAACGAGATACCATAACAAGATAGCATGTCGAAATAAGATATCATATTGAAATAAGATTCCATTTCAAAATAACGAGATACTATAACAAGATACCATAACAAGATAGCATGTCGAAATAACAAGATATCATATTGAAATAAGATTCCATTTTGAAATAACGAGATGCTATAACAAGATACTATCACGAAGTAACTAATATACAATCTCGATACAATCTCGAAATAACGAGATACTATCTCGAAATAATGAGATATCATATTGAAATAAGATTCCATTTCGAAATAACTAGATGCTATAACAAGATACTATCATGAAGTAACTACATACTATAACAAGATACTATCTCGAAATAACGAGATACTATCTCAAAATAACAAGATACCATATCGAAATAACGAGATATATTGAAATAAGATTCCATTTCGAAATAACTAGATGCTATAACAAGATACTATCACAAAGTAACTACATACTATAACAAGATACTATCTCGAAATAATGACACACCATCTCGAAATAACGAGATGCTTGTTATATTATCTCGTTATTTTGAGATGGTATCACGTCATAGTATCTCGTTATTTTTAGATGGCATCTTGTTATAGTATCTCGTTATTTTGAGATAGCATCTCGCTATTTCAAGATAGTATCTCATTATATTTCGTTATATCTCATTATAACGAGATACAATCTCATTATGAGATCATTTATTTCTTTTTTTTTTTATCAGAGTGGTGGAAGTGGGCTTCCGTAGCTAGAAAAGACATAAATTCTGGAAACTTTCTGCATCAACACGCAGATGTCTTTACACTTGTTTTTTGGGGTGGGGTTTATAATAACTCTTGAAACTGTCATGTTTATGTCACTACATAAGCATGTTTAGCACTACATGCCCGCAATGGGAGGCTGGAGTTTTATTTATTTATTTTCTGAACAAATACACCTGGTCTTAAGCTTAATCTGATATTAAAATCAATGAATGTAATTATTGGTATTATTACGAGAGGAAAAATTTTAAAGCTTATTAACGCTTTTTAAAACCTTTTGACTCGCTATGTCCTCTCTTATGCCCGGATTCAGAAAATGCTGTGCACAAAGACTGAGATCACACAGAGATAACAGCGTCACAATAATCAGCATTTAGTCAAGACAGATGCATACTATCACCATAAAAGCACATCACAAAACATCAGAAAACTCAGAGAGAGAGAGAGAGAAAAAGACAAAAGATGGAAACGACAAACAAAAAGCAAAGACGTCTTTGGAGAAGTTGCAAAGAGCAAAATCTAATTTGTTACTTCTGTGTAGAAAGTTTTATAGTAAAGGCGTATTCTTGTCTTTTAATTTATTCAAATAAGGCGTATCTTTGCTCATCCAACCAGGAGCTGTCTCGGCCCTCTTAAAAGTTAGAAACTCCCTACAATTTGTTTTCAAGATCAAACATCAGTTGTCACCTTTATCTAAACAAAGTGGAAGCAGAGCTTCTCCTTCACTGGCTTGAACTCATGTGATTTTATGGCTTTTCACAGATCAGTGTGAAAGCTGGAACTTCTCCTGATTCTTTCCCACACATACAAAAGGGCATATCAAAAGATTTAGCAGGCAATCTGCTATAGTTACAGGTAACCTAAAGATTAGTCCAAAAACTATATTTAGGCTATTTTAATCAAGACATGTTAAGTTTTAAAGCTAGCATATTTTAAATTTATTTTCTTAATAGTATGAACAAAAGTAGCAAAGCAAAAATATCAGAACATATAGCAGATTGAATTTAGCGTATTTAGTGTCTCTGAGCTCTGAGGTGTGGTGAAGCTTTTATTTTGAAAGCAGGTTTATACATGGCCTATTCAAAGGCTCTAATGCATTCAGTGGTTTCGTCTCTAACTATTCTGTCAAACCAAAGACACCAGAATTTTGTTTTCTCACCCGAAGTGGTTTGAGACTTGAATTGCTGATGGTAAACATATGAATATTTTCTACCATCATGATGAACAGAAGCTAAATGAAAGTAGATCTTTCTAAAGCTCTACAAATGAAAACTTACACCATTATTTGCATCTATTATTAATTGTTTAAGAAGCACATCTGACTTTGTTCAGATGTGCTGTTCTGTTTTCTCTGACTGAGCTAGCTGAAGTTGTGGAGTATAGAGGATGTGGTTGAGACGGTGGTGAGTTGCGTGCAGTAGTGCTCTATTCTCACTCTGAAACTTCCCCAGCCTGTCAGAAACGGCTCTGCTGTTTTCTCCTGTTTGCACAAATATAATGGTGCAAAGATAATGATTGCTATTTCTGGTGGACGTGAGATATGCTTACTATTGAAAAGACACAACATTTATAGTAAGGAGCCGTGCACATTTAAATAGTATTACCAGTAGTAACAGCGCAGTCAGAATAAAATAGATGAATTGAAGTGTTAGTTTATTGAATATGATAAAAAAAGAAGTAAAAATAAGTTCAGGAAAAACTTCACACAACTAAATTGCTTGGCTACACAACGCTAAAACAGGCATGCTGTATTTGGCCCCTTACCAATAAAAATAATCATGGAAGGATTTCTATGTACACTCTGCTTGTCGCACATGATGACCAGAAGAATCAGCTCTCGGAAACAAAAGCTTCTTCTTCACTCTGCCAGGCTCTACTTTTCACAAATTTCACTCACTGATGATCAGAGCTGGTAGAGACAAACCCTAAAAGAAACTGCAGCACAAGATGAAAAAGTATTCACTTTGGGTAAATACTTTTGCACGCTCCACTTTTTCAGTTTTTTTATTTGTACAAAATGGTTTGAATGATGTATCATTTTCTTTCCAGTTCACTGTCACTTTGTGTTGTGTTGTTTTTTTCACATAAAATTCCAATGAAATACATTCATGCTTGTGGTTGTAATGTGACAAAACATGGAATAGGTCAAAGGGTGTGAATACTTTTGCTAGCCACAGAAGACCCAGAGTTCTTGCAGAGGAAGACGAGGTTGACTCAGTGCAACATACGTCTTCATCAGTCAGACAGCCTGAGCAAAGAAACTGATTCTGCTTTTTGCTAACAGCATTCTGCAGCAGCGACCTGAAGGGAAATTGTTTGTGTCCAGGATGTGTGGGCTCTGTAGAAATGTAGCTGCCCTTTTGCTAACTTTGGACCCGTTAGTGACTTGGATGGAGAAAATCACCTTAAAAAGTTAATCTTACAAGTTTGAAAGTTTAAGATGTATAAAGGTTTTTGCTCTGATGTCCCAAAAAGGCTGAGCGCTCCGGTTAAATTCTTGTTCCAGGGATTCAAGTTCAAAAATACTTTATTGATCCCAAAGGGAAATTAAGCAGATAATACTGAGGGACCTCCCATGCACACTCCTTTGTTCCCTTCTCCAATCCATGTCATTAACTTTATTTTCTCTCTCTTATTGTCTGTTTGCTTGTTTTCTCCGTCTTCCTGTGGGTTCCTGGAATCTCTGGTTTTCTATCTGTTTTCTGGGATCTGCTCGCGGTGGAGCTTCTCTTTACATCCTTTGTTCTCACCTCTCTTTGTTGCCTTCTAATATATCTGAGCTTAAGAGACAAAAGAATACATTTAGTTACACTAATCTATTTTTCACATAATCTCAAATTTGAGTAAATTGAATATTTCCATAATATAAAAATCAAAAGGAGAATAGGTATATAGGCTAAAGTTTGTGAGCATTAGCAGTGTTTCAAAGGCATGTCTTTTTACTTGATGGCTAGCTTGTCCTTGGTTCGCTAAGCTAACATGATGCTAATGGTGCATTCCAATTCTACTTGAAATCAGAATTTCCAATATCCATCATAGAAAACTCAACTTCCAAACCTCCTCAGCTCAGATCTCCATCTTAACAAGCTGGAGATTCCTGACCGGTCCCGAGCTCAGATTCCAGTTCAGCCATGTCTAAACATAGTACAGATTTGCAAATAAAAATGTATGCAAAACTTTCACCAACAGCCATGAGGCCTTTGCAAAGAACTTGGAGTGAGGATTGCACCTTAGATTGCCTCCTCTTGCTCAGCAGACGGCGAGCCTCAGCGTTGGTGCTCCTCTCGTTGTTTTTGTGTCCTACTTGTTACTTGGAAGATAAAATTTCCAAAAAACTGAACTGCAAAGTTCCCCAAAGTCAGACCTAATTACAGACAATTTACTAAGATGGAGCTACCTCACCGCCCAACACCTGGATTTCCAACATGGCAGCCAACCTACCGATTCATTTAGAAAAATAATTACAGGGCTATCTCAAAGCACAGTTTCTGGCTCCTCCCCGTTTTAGTTTAGAATGTTGAAAATGTTATTAAATATGCAAACTTCAAACGAATATCCAAATGCACATGGAAAAGCTCCATAATGTACTCGCTGAATTCATTGTTTCCTCCTAGAAATACTGGTGGACTGTAGTTCCAACAGTTTGTATCTCTATAACATCATTTGTGGGCTTTATTTGTATTTATTTATTTGGCTTTATTTGTGTACAGGATGATTATTACCTTGTACTTGTAACATAGTTGTACTTTCTTTACCTGGATTGATTTGAATAGAAAATATGAAAACAGGAAGTAAGAAAAAGACTGTACAGTAAATAAGTACATAAACTTTATTTATATAGCACCTTTCACAGACATAAAAATGACAAAGTGCTTTACAAAAAGGAAACGCATCAATAATAAAAGAATCTAAAATCAGTGAACAAAATTAACCAACCAGTAACATAAGTGATGAAATGATATAATTGCTAACAGTAAAAGCAGTAAGCTCCTGTCAGAAAGCAAAGATGCATAGCATTGCTTCTTCAATAAGGTTTGTGACATTTGAATGTGTTGTCATTTCTGTCAAATGAAGCCACTGAGTCTTTGCTTCAGAGGAAACTGAAATTAATCAGTGGATTTGTAAGGAGACGATCTGTATGCAGTTGCACCAGGTCATATGAGAGCTGCTGCAGAGAAGCCAGACCGTGGGTTGTGTGCCAGGGTTAACCACATTGGCACCGGCGCTCTGCAGCAGCGCTGAAAAGTGTGTCTGGCACGAGTTAACCGGAGAAGGAAACCCATAGGTCACAGTTTTTCAATTTGACTCTAACAGATTGCACAGGACATTGGGTAAACAAACAATGAGCAATAATGTTCATTGTTTGCTTACAGCAGAATCAGGATGTTGGCTCTGTGGGCTGTGCAACTCTGATAACTTCTGTCATCCAACAAAAGACAAACTTTAAAGGAGCAACCTTCCAGCTGCAGATTTACAACTTATGGATTTTCTACATGGGTCTATGTATCACACTCTGACAGATTCATTTGTGGCGTTCACAGTAATAAACTATTTCTCTAATATTCGTGAAGAAGCATTACATTTGTTCTGGTCACTCTGTACAGGTAACAGAATCCATGCCACAGATTCTTTCAGCTGGATTTGCATGAAGATCTGCATCAACGTGTTGCTTTACCAGGCAAAGCCCTGAGGTTTGCCTCAATGACGTTAAACACCATTATCAACGGTGTGTGCTGTGAAAGGTCAGCGTTATCTCACTCCACAGCTACTCCACATGCTCTAGGTTACAACTCATGCCCCCCTTTACACACACCCAACGCTGCAGTAAACCTTGACCGCAGGGCGGAGGGGGCGGGGTTATGATGGAGGCTGCAGGCTGGGCTGCTGCAGACATAACAACCATCTGAGCTGGAGCTGAGCTCTGGTTCTTCTATAAGCTGCCATGAAATTCACACTCATGAATGTCACTGAGCGGGATCATTTCTGTTGAATAAATCAAGTGTGTATCCTGTTTGCAGTGGCAGAGCTAGACTTTTAAAGTTAGTGGTACCATATATATAACATATACATATGTGTATGTACATACGTATATGTGTATGTGTATATAAATAATGTAAAAAATTAGGACGCCACTTAAATGATCAGTTTCTCTGATTTTACTTTTCATAGGAATATGTTTGAGTAAGACGAACATTGTTCTTTTATTCTATGAACTACTGACAACATGTCTCCAAAATTCCAAGCAAATGTTTCATTTATTTGCAGAAAATGAGAAATGATCAAAGCAACAAAAAAGATGCAGTGCATTCAGACCTCAAATAATGCAAAGAAAACAAGTTCATTTAGAAACAACAATGTTAATGTTTTAACTCGGGAAGAGTTCAGACATTAATATTTGGTGGAATAACCAGGTGGTTTTCAATGAGGTTCAATGAAGTGGGTTTTTCATTTTTTTTTTTTTTTGTAAACAAAATATATACTGTAGATCTAAAGCTCCAAAAGTCAATTTTATGTAATACTGCCCCTTTAAACTTTAAAATTATGTTCTACATCGTGTTATTTATTTATTTATTTATTTATTTTTATCACAAACAGTCTTATTTAAAATCCTCCGTTAAAGGTGCGAATACTTTGTGTCATTTGTGGGATTTTTGCTTCAAGCCTCCCATGATAATGATCTAATCCCTGCTGGTCAGGGAGCATTGTCCATGAAGCTGACCAGGCCATCAGAACAATGCAGCCTGCGTGGCACATCCTGTTTGAGCCCCCAACCACCCCCCCCCCCCCCCCCCCACCACACGCAGCCCACCTGGGGGCCTCCCCTCAAAACCGGC